>NW_015549886.1:419-18195 GCF_001515605.1 Sinocyclocheilus anshuiensis
GTTTTTTTTTTTTTTTTTAAGAATAGAATTAGAATAGAGAGTGCTGGAGTTAGAGGGTCAAATAAAGATGGAGGAAATGTGTTTTTAGCCGATTCTTGAAGATGGCTAAGGATTCATCAGCCCGGATTGAGTTGGGCAGGTCATTCCACCAGGAAGGAACATTTAATTTCCGAACACCTGGCATCCCCCATGAAATGGTTCTCATTCGCACTTGAATATGAATCGCCCATTAGTGAACGTCATGAACATCATGATTAATTTCATCTGGAATAGAAGACAAAAATGCCGAAGATCTCAGCTGTGTGGGAGCACTTTAAATTGAGTGAGGACAAGACAAAGGTAGTGTGCCAAATATGTGATTTGAAACTGGCCTACCACAACAGCACATCAAGTTTGAAAAATCACCTGAGTTCTGTAAGTAGTATGCCTATAGTATATTGTTGGTGTAAACCAGTGCAAATTGATAAACAGAGGTGTGACGTGCATTCTTTTCGGTTCATTAAAAATGTATCTTGCTGCCACGTTTTGGATTAATAGTAAAGGTTTGATATAACTGGCTGGAAGACCTGCCAAGAGAGCATTGCAATAGTCCAGCCTGGACAGAACATTAATAATAATTTGTCTATATTAAAAGTATTGCTCTTAACAGGCCTGTGTGTTTTGTATAACTAGTGCAGTGTCCGTTCTCGGAGAATATAAGCCCAGCCTGCGCGCTGTTCTGTAGTTTATTAAAAGTTTATTCATTCTGAACGTGTCGCGTGTCCATATTGCAACAAAATGCCACTCTGCACTCCCTTGGGTCTGAAGCAACACACCCGCCAGGCGTGAACAACACACCCGCCACGCGTGAAGTCGATTGGATTAACGGTTCTCGACATAATAAAAATGCAAACAGACAGACAGACACACAGAGATTCCTGCCTTTATTACACCGTGTCTACAACGGACGCAACAGTTGTCGTGACGCGCTGCAACAGCTAAAGTCTGTCTACAATGGACGCGACAAAGCGACCGTTGAAAATCATTTGAAATTTGTGTCAGTAGGCTACATCATAAATAGAACGCAGCAGCAGTTTACTGAATGACAGAACCTAGTGATGCCATGTAGACAGAGAAGAGAAGTGGTCCAAGAACTGAGCCCTGAGGCACCCCTCACTCCCTAGGCACTCCCCTTTTTAGAGCCCTGCATTTCAGCCCTTCAGACTTTTTTACGCCCCTCGGGCTGGGCTTCGGGCCAATTTTGACGTCATAGTTCAGACGCGGGCCGGGCCTCGTGCCTCTTTTAGGCTTCTCCTTATTTTTATATTTTAGACATCCATCAATTAGTTATGAAAAAATTGCCACGCTGGTGGAAACAACACGAGACCGTGCTGTCAAGAGCGGCTCGACGGTGTTTAGTGTCCAGCAGCAGCAGCATGCATGCAGCGCAGCTGAAGAGATCTGCGTTCAAATGCACGCAACAGGCTTAAGCTTGCCGCACAGCATCGGCGAAAGTAATTACCGTAAATGTGTCAGGGGGAAAGAGGATGGAGATATTTGAATTATTTACTGATAAATAGTGTTTTCTGAGTCAGTGTCGCAAAGATGAAATTGTCAATCCTGACTCGCCACTTCTTCATTAGACGAGCCTTTAGAGAAGTGCATCTTTACGGATTATGATTATAATGAAAGAGTTTTTGTTTTTGATTTGTTTTATTTCATTAAGTAGCAATTTAAAGCTTTCTATAGATATATTTATCATGTCTGTGAAGCATGTATTCACTGAGTTTCGGTTCATTTTTGTGAAGCGCTCCTGTTCCATGACGAGATGGCAGAAAGGCATCATGTTTGTTTTCTTTATTTTATAAAAGCACAACGTTTTGTTGATATTGTGAGTGCACACGAATATAAGTAGACCCTTTACAGTTACAAATGATGTATTACTCTTACCTTTATCTTTATGAGTAAAAATGACGGCGTATCATTGAAAAAAATGCAAGTGAAAAAAATGCAACCTTTAACATTATAAATGGAGGCTGGCGCCTCCATGTCCTGCAAAGCACGCTTTAGGTTGCACTCTCCGCACAAACTATTGGATACAGCGCACATTTATCTAGGTTTGACGTTTAAACATTGTTATATGCTTGAACTGTTTTATATCTATATATTTTATTTTAGGCAAGTCGTGATGATTTGAGAAGGCTAAATTGATCAAACATAGGCTCACTGTCTGCCGCTGGCTGCTTGGTCGTTACTTTAAAAAACAAAAACTTATAGGCTATTTAACGACCAAAAGCTTGGTCGTTACTTTAAAAAACAAAAACTTATAGGCTATTTAACGAACAAAAAATGCTCCAAACGTTTTTCTAAATTAACTCAATAAAAAAAAATGAAACGAAATA
This sequence comes from Sinocyclocheilus anshuiensis, assembly GCF_001515605.1. Taxonomy (NCBI): domain Eukaryota; kingdom Metazoa; phylum Chordata; class Actinopteri; order Cypriniformes; family Cyprinidae; genus Sinocyclocheilus; species Sinocyclocheilus anshuiensis. Next base: position 2,801 of record NW_015549886.1, read on the forward strand.
TAATCACTTTGCCATTACATACAAAACTGAACTATTTTAATAGCTGGAACAGTAGTATAAGCTGTTTTGGGAGAAGGTGGGGGGAAAGACGGGCTCGGGTCGGACTCGGGCCGGTAATTCTGATGAGCTGTCGGACACGGGCCGGGCTAGGGCCTGAGCGTCTCGGGCCAGGGCCGGGCTAGGGCCTAAATCTGAGGCCCGTGCAGGGCTCTACCCCTTTTGGGTGAACTATCCCTTTAACAACATATTTTTGCATGGGATATAACAGGGTCTGGTACACACCAAACACTAAATCTGGAATAAAACAGTTTTTAATTACCTTGAATTCAACTCTGTCTTCAATTAGTGCCCATTTACAGAATTTTGAATATATTACATACCCTTGGCTATATACATCAGCATGTCTTTTTGATATCTTATAATATTCAACACTGAAATACCATTGCCAGGGTTCTGAAAATCTGACCTGCTGTAGTTGAAGATGTCATGTCCGTCTATAGAAATTAACTCATTTCTGTAATGAAATAATTTCATCTATAGAAATTATCAACCTTTAACATTATAAAGTGTACCTCACCCTCAGACAGGATATATCCAACCCCTTACCCAAACATGAAACCTTAAAGTAAACATTTAATCATTACTAAAACAGAATTACTAAAACAATTTTGACCATACTTTAATTCAGAAGGTTTTTTTTTTTTTACTAATGTTTCCAGCTGACTTGTCACAGTGTACTAAACATGGTAGCTCAATTTCATGGGTGGGTGCTCAGAAATCACACCCTTGATCTTTTAGTCCCATTCCTCCTCGTCTCTTTCATGGTTGTTCTCCCACTGAGGTTCACGAAACTGGATGTTAGCCAACATGTCCCTCATAGCCACCATGAGTCTATTCACTTCCTGGTTCAATTCACGCCCAGCACGAGCAACTTCTTGTCTGTCTTCAGGCCTCTGAACATGGGGGGTGGGAGAAGGGGAGAAAAAAAAAAAAACAATCATTAGCAGATGCAAATCATGCTTTGTATAGTAGTATGGCATAAATATTGTATCTTGTATAACCTGAGGCAAATAGGAGTCAAAGACTACATGCAGGGTCTTTCAGTGACCTAGAGAGGTTATGGGGAATGTTCCTTCCTGTGTCAAGCCAGATGGGTTTAGGAGCAGGCTGCCTCCCCAAGCTTCTGGGTATTTTTAATTAGGCGGTCCCTCTGAATCCCACTTATTAAGTTTGGGCTGAGTACACTGATCCCCCTCTTCAGGGCTTCAGGTGAACACCCCTGCTCAGAGTGTAGCTGTCTGTGGATAGTTATGCTCCAGCACAAATTTACTTTGCTCTGAAATAGAGGTCTACACGGAGGACCCGAGACCCGAGGACCCGGGACCCGACCCGGAATCCGTACGGGTTCGGGGCTATATTTTAAATGGTCAGCCGGGTCCGGGTCCGGGTCGGGTCCCAATCTATTACTTCGGGTCCCGGGTCTGTTTAACATTGTGTGTAATACCCGAGTCGATCGGACTCAAGAGAACACCCGGCCATTATCAGAGTCAGTCAGCGCTGTGCGTGTGTTGTTTTGTAACTTTCAACTTGTAAAATTAGGATGAGAAAAGTGTGAGTCGGTAATTTGAAATAAGGTGAAAAAAAACAAAAAAACAAGCGACGTCATCAGAAGCAGGGTGGGCGGAGTTAATGCACACGCACGGTGATAATGGATACCTTCATGAGTTATGTGACTTATTATTGATTATTTTTTAAATAATATTATGAATGAACCGTCTTGTTGTTATATCTAAAATTTTTGCTCAGACTCGGCTCAGAGAGCACAGAGATGATAGCAAATAAGTAAAGCTAACGTCAGCAGCCATGGCACTGGACGAGCAATCGTTATTATAATCCAAATGGGCAAACAGTCTAAATTATTATGCAAGTTGACTCGAGATACAAAAAATGCAAAACTGCAAAGTCGCATTTGTCATCCGTCACCGTGACAGCAAGTGGACTTTTGAAACTGGAATAATGAGTGGATTACGCATTTCAATTGGCAAGAGAGGAATAACACGGATGGAACTTTCTTGGCAAGGAGGATTGTGTGCATCACAGTCAGGTACAAGGGAGAAGGCTTCTTACATTAGGTAAGACAAGAAGTTTAATTTTCGCAACTTGTTTATCGACTTGTTATTTCAAAATAATAGACGGGTCCGGGTCGGATCAGTGTAGAACATTTACGGGTCTCTTCGGGTTCGAATTTTTTGACCCGTGTAGACCTCTACTCTGAAATACAGCGGTCTGAGGGCAGCTGTGTTCTAGCCTGGCTTCTATGACTAGGTTGGGTTCCCCTTGGCACAAGTTCTCTCAAGTAAGTGCTGAAGTCTTTGTCTAGGAATCTGCTATTCAAGGATAGCTGTGTTCCAGCTCTGAGACTGCTCCCCTTGTTAGGGTTTTTAAAGGGTTAGTTCACCCAAAAATGAAATCTCTTCATTAATTACTCACCCTCATGTCGTTCCACACCCCTAAGACCTTCGTTCATCTTCAGAACACAAATTAAGATATTTTTGATCAAATCCGATGGCTCAGAGAGGCCTCCATTGACAGCAATGCCACCCAAACTCTCAAGATCCATAAAGGTACTAAAGATGTCATTAAAACAGTCGATGTGACTACAGTGGTTCTACAGTAATTTTATGAAGCGACGAGAATACTTTTTGTGCGCATATGAAAAATACCATAATGGGGTGGGGGGGGTCTTAATCTTAGCACTCAGCATACCCGGTTAAAAAAGTCACCGCTCGCCACTGGTATTAACTAACATGAGCGAACAATGAACTACATTTATTACAGTATTTATTAATCTTTGTTGAATGAAAATACGGTCGTTCATTGGTAGTTCACGTTATTTCACAGTGCATTAACTAATGTTAACTTTGGATATTAATAATGAATTAGTAAATGTTGAAATTAACATTAAGATTAATAAATGCTGCAGAAGTATTGTTCATTCTTAGTTCATGTTAACTACACTAGTTAACTAATGTTAACTCATGAACCTTATTGTTAAGTGTTACCCTTTATATAAATGTATCTGTATACAATAAAGCCACAATACCAACTACCAATAGGAGGTTTCCGGCTGACAGCAAAAATTTATTTTGCCTTTGTCACAATATGAGGTACTGATTTTTGTTGACAAATTGGTTTGGAACATTTGTTGAATAAACAATTAACCTGAACTATTATGCCTGTCTATCTGCTTGAGTGACAGTTTTATTGATCTATGAGAGAGCATTGACTTGGTATGATGTTGGTTCAATATAAAAATGATTTTTTTTAAATGATGCTTAGATGCTTAGATGTAGTAAACTACTTTTGCCATGTTGCTGTAGCTTAGCTTGCTACATTTCACAGGGCTGTAGCTTTAGTGTAGTAAAGCGTCATTTAATGAAGAGCAACTGTTAGCTTAGCTCACTACATTTTCCAAGTAGCTTGCCCAACACTGGTTACTTACTACAAAATAGTCAGAAGTCAGAAGAACAAGGACTGCAGGAAAGCAGGTTTGACGAATTTTGACGAATCAGTGGTCTGGCGCTTGCAAGTTAGAAACACCTTTGCTCATGCAAACAAGTGCGCAAACAACCGCGGATGATTTCATTTTCCACTCAAGTCGAGTCTGGGGTGTGCGATATACAGTATATCTAATGCGATAATATGGTAAGTGTTGTTGTAATGATGTGCGATCTGACATTATCAAGTATATATCACCAAATCACACACACAGAGTGCATGCACATGATTTTTTAGTCTATTAAAACTTAAAATTCAAGGCATTCTAAATTGTAGATGGCAAAAATGCTTCTGAATGCTTTTTATATTTATATAATTTAATATAGTTAACTTAATCTATATCACACAAAGAGTAGGGCTGGGCGATATGATGATATTATCGTATATCGACGATGTCTCGTAAGTATCGCAATGTTGATGTCAACAGTCAGGTAACAGACGATTATCTACATTATCGGGGAAAAAAATGACAAATGATAAACCTAGTAAGTTGCAAAAAATATTTTACATAGCCCCATAGTCACCATATTGTATGCACATGTATTGTGATTTCAAGATTCAACTGCAAGAAGACGAAATAAAACTCACTTCTGCACTCACGCACTGTTTTCTGTGCTGCGCACACACACACAAAGCTCACGCACAAGAGCCGCCTCTTATATATGCGAACACTGGACTGAGTTCTCTTTCTCGCATTCTTACACATTCGAATGGACAAATACACACATATTTACATCAAAATGTCCCATAAATACAATGAACGTAAAGAGTTGAGAAAGAAAACAAGGGTTTATTGGATCCATGCATTGACAGCAGCCGCTGCCGCCAGTCATTGATGTTAATCAAAGAACAAAAGAAAAGAAAATCCCTCACTGATCTTGACTGAATCACTTTTGTAACCTCAGTTTATATTTTATTTGTCTGTTGTTCGGCGCTGACTACTGTAATGGCAACGTGCATCTGTGTATGCAATTATTTTGGAGATGTGTTTCAATATAATTTATTCTTATTTAGGGTATAGGCATATTCTATTTTGATCTGCAGTTTAATAAAAGTAAAAAAATAAAAAAGTAGTTTCTGAATATTTATTTAAACAGACTGTATAATGATGAAAAACCACAAACATGACAGGTATAATTAAAATACGCAAATTCCTTCAGCGCACATTTCAGTGCAATATTTTTTACAGATTTTTAAACCGTGTATTCAATATAATTATGTTTAATTAAGCTGAGATATAGCACTATAAATTCTTAATTCATTTGCAACAAAACTATAACGTTGTGTTGCAAACGGATGAAGACATTAGTAGGCTTCTCAGCTCGCCCCTCAACATGCACGCATTCTGAGTTTCAGCAGCTCAACACTGAATATTATATTGTAGGTGTTGTATTTTGATTAATAAAATAAAAATTATAAAAATTACAATACAAAAATGAAATTTAAATTACCTTGCTCCTAAATAAATAAAGCAGTTATTTTTATTTCGTTAAAAACGGGCCAAAAGAGACCTCCGAACTAGGCTACCAGAAAGAAGAAGAAGAAAAAAAACAATGTTTTTGCAGTATTTTTGCAAATATCAGTATTCAACGTATTATGTTAAAAACAAAACATTATTTATCCATCTGTAACTGCAGGTTAAATGCATCCATGTCCCCTCTGAGATACATTAAACTGTGTAAATACATCTAAATGCTATTTCAGATGGAGATTCCAGAAATGTTTTCTTACGTTGGAATGAAAGACACTAAGTAGGCTACCGGATGAAGTGCTTCTTATTCTTACCCAAAAATACAAAATGGAAGAATAAGTTAAAACTGAACACAATCTTGCTAACATTTATTTTAATATATATTTATTTGCTGCTTTTCCATTTTGCATTTACTTGTACTTTTACTTTCAATACTTAAGTACGTTTAAGATAAAAAAAAAAATACTTTTTGTACTTAAGTACAATAAATATCACATACTTTAAGACTTTTACTCAAGTAATATTCTAAACGGCGACTTCAACTTCTACCAATGTCATTTTCTGGTAAGATATCTGTACATTTACTTGAGTATGGCTTTCAGGTACTTTATACACCACTGCCTTGAGCCCCTTGCTTAGACTGTGCTGTCTCCCCTGTTTGGGTTTAAGTAGATGACCCACTTCCATGGTCTAGGAAGTCTTCAGCCTTATCTAAGGGAACTGCTATTAGAGGATAGCTGTGTCCAGCCCTCTGGTGTTATGGCCACTGCTTACATCAGGCTTGATCTTGGACTAATGATGTTTTATGTGTTTGCTATTTAGCGAATCGTTTGCTGATGGTCCGGATCTCCCTTACGTGAGCTTCTGGTCAATAATATGGTAGTTGCTTGCCTCTATGGGACTACACTAATTGGGGACCTGCATAGTATAGCCATCTGAGGATGGTTATATTCCAGCCATTCATTATGGCAGGACGGGCTTACTTAATACAGCTATCTGAGGCTAGCTGTGTTTTAGATTAAAAAGCCCTTTCCCTGAAAACATAGCTATCTGAGGATAGCTATCTGCTAGCTTGGTGATTGCTCCCCTGCTTAGGGTTTCTAAGTAGCGGTCTCCTTAAGCCCTTGCTTAGATAGTGCTGTCTCCCCTATTAGGGTTGTAAGTAGACAGCCCACTCTCTGTGGTCTGGGCAGTTTCAGTTGGTCCCCCTTCTGGTAGCCCCTTCCTAGGTACATAGCTATCTGAGGATAGTGAGCGGCTTGGGGCGTCAGTGGCTTGGCCCCTTTCTGAGGAAAGGTTAGGTGAATGTCTGTCACCTCTTTGGTCTCTCACTAGGTGGCCAGGCATGCACCTCGGCATGACATAGTTGGCATTTCGGTTCCCATAGTGTCCACTAAAGGATGCAGCGTGACTTCCCTAGAAGGGGAAAGTCTCTGTTCATGGTTCCCCGAGAGAGATCGAGACGCTGCGTCCCCTTGCTATGCCTTCAGCCTGCCTGTTTATGTCTCCTTCAGACAACTAAGTTGGTAACGTATTCAGCAGGTGCCCTTTTATACTTCCGGGCACCCGCCTATGACGTCACAGGCCATGTGAACCAATAGGATTGGTGTTTTTCCACATGTGCTTCAGACACCGCTCATGCTGGCAGCATTCCCCATAGTGTCTGCTATAGAATGCAGCATCTCGTTTCCTCTCGGGGAACCATAGTTACATGTGTAACCCGAGATGTTTCCCCTGAAAACCACAATTACAAATTTGACATTGATTTTATACAAGAGTTCAAACGAGTAGTTAATATTAAGCGACTTACATTTTAGTACAATATTGTCAATGTTTACTGTTTTTGCTAGATTTGTTTAACGAAAATAGTTTCAAACAAAGATCACAGCAGAACAGTCAAGTATCTCTGAGCGACACAGCGGTATTTCCTTACTGAATGATTCCACGTTTTTGAATTAATCATTTGAGTCAATGATTCAGTGGTCTATTCATAAAGACAGGCACTTGCTTCATTCTTAAATAAATCAGCTGTCTGAACGAATCGTTTGAATGAACGCTTCAATCACTTGCTGCCACCTACTGGCGGTTTACTTTTATATTTAAAAGCAGCTTATCTTTGCATTTTTTCCCCCAACATTTCATATTTGTGATGCAATCTAGGAAAATCCAACACATGGTGAAATTTTCCTTTTTTAGGTTTTGATACCATATGAAAGCTGGCTTCAAGCCATTTCTTTTGTCCATAGCTTGAACGTAACAAAAGTTATGGCTATCTGAAGTTGGCTGATAGCTATGATTTTCCGGAATGGAATTTTGAGAAAAACGGGTTTAAAGTGAGACGGGTTTCACTTTCACTTCTACTTAACGATCACTGTCTGTCAGGAGCGCTATACTGCATCATTACACAAACAGACTAACGTTACCCTTTGATGGGCATAGTCTCTGAACTTTTGATCACCCCTTGTATGTTTAGATAGCACGAATAGTACTAAAACTAAAACTACCTTGTAGTTTACATTTAGAAAAGCGAGTGCACCTGTGCATATAACAGACTGTCATCGGACTCCTCCTCTTTAGTAACTTCATCATCTGATCCTTCATCTCTGGATGTGAAATAGTCCATTATAACATCTTTTAGGGCACTGACATCAAGATTGAGCAGACCGAGAGGAGCAAGATCGTCGAAGTGAGCAGCTTCAGACTGCGTTGCTTTCTTGCGCTCCGCCATCTCATGATATTAAAAAATTAATTAAAAAAACTTTGCGTGCCGTAGTTTACACAGGACTGGCGGGAAATGTGCATTGATACACCTTTATTATATATGTTACGTGGTTTATTTTGATAGGTTAACTGTTTTTGTGGTTTTAAGAGAAAGCACCTCCGCAGCGTGTTCTTAAAGGTCCCATATTATCAAAACTGAAATTTCCTGGCTTTTTTCACGATAACTGAGGTCTAGGGGCTATTTAACTACCATATAAGTTTCAAAACATGAGAGAAAGACAGTCTTTTCTGCTTGCTGCAATAAATCGCTATTTTTTTGGAACTAAACAAGCGAATTTTGCCAAGATATTTTCATTGTTGATAGACAAGATGTTATAGAATAATAATTGAATGAAACCCTAATTTTGACAAAAAAATTGACATTCAACCTATTTTTCGAATTTCCTGAAAACGTCCCAGCGCGACATCCGACTTGTTTTCCCAGATCACATCACATTTGTATATTTAAAAAAAATAAAAAATAAACTGGTTTAAAACACCAAGCTCATAACATTATTTATATGCTGTTGTAATTTTGCAGTATAAATGCATTCATGCCCCATTTCAGCTTCATTAACGAAGACATTTAGATGTCTGTTTAAATGCATCTAAATGCCACTTCCACTGCTTCGGTTTCTTCTGCAGAGGAAAGATCGGTCTTGTTAATACTAATTTCATTTGATTGATTAATTAATATTATTAATAAAATGTAATAATTTGATATGAAAGATGACGCATACATTTAATAAGGTTAGGGGAAAATGTCCTTTAAATAGGCAAAAAATGACCAGGAAATCAATTTAAATCAATTTTAGTATGCAGTAACTTTAGTTATATAAAACGTAATTTCCAAACAACAAAATTGTGGTCAGTGAAACTGTTGAGTGGCTAATAATTTTGGAAAAGCACTAGCCACAGTGGCTGGTGAGCAAAAACGTTAATTTCAAGCCCTGGTTCTAATGCTGTATGTAATTTTTGCGCATCAGTGTAGCAAATTAGCTCAAAAGGGAAATGTATATAAATAATTACAATTAATTATGATTAATTACAATTATTTATATCAGCTGCCAGTAGTAACTGTAGCTGAATTAAATTGCCCTCAACTAATCTGTTCGTCCAGCGAACATTCAGTGTAAGTTCATATCAACTCTAGGAAAGGATATTTTCGTGGCCACAGAAAATACTTTCATACAGTATTAATGCATTAGAGCATGTAGCAAGGATCAAAATCATAAAGGGACATTTATTTGCAAGGCAGAATCAGAAACTCATGTAATTTGTGCACAAGAGTTTTATTAACTAAACACTAACACAAACTAGTTTAACAAACAAACAAACAATCACTCATACATGGGAAAGGGCAAATGAGACAAAGGATGAAACCATCAGGAAAACCAGAGTATGAAACTATGAAAAGAGTCAGTTAACCACCTGAGTAAAACCATCAGCGCCATTTTAGAACGGGGTCTACAGCTTATACTAAACCTCTGTTTCGTTTAGTTAAATGTATGATACTTGCATTGCCTTGGCCTGGAACGAGCGTCCGGATGCAGTCTCGGATGAAAGTCTTGATGGTTTGGAGGTTCGGTGGTGTAGGAGTCACGATCACCTTCTTCCGGGTTTGAAGAGTGATGAACTCCAAAAAGATGTTATTCTGACTCTGTGGTGGTCGGGAGAGTTTTCTCCCAGATGAAGATGATGAAGAGCTAAGAGAGACGTCAGCTGAGATCCAAGGATTGTTGGTGAATGTAAAGACAAGGCCGAAGCCTGGTGCAGACTTAAGGGTTGCAGAGGCGTTCTAGCTCACATCCTCATCTTCTCAGAATCTAACAAAACCGCCGACTGAAGGCGGGTCACTAATGTGAGGCCTTTATCTTCTATCGAGGTCACTCCTCTGGGATTTGAGTGAGCCAATGAGGAATGGTAACTTTGGAGGGAAGTTTTACAACTCTTTGTCTCTAGAATGGTGTTTTGCATATGAAACTCGATTGGGTGTTAAAGAGAAGAATCTTCAAGATTCTTATAATACTAATGTGTTGCATAGGTATCAACATATAATATACACTCTCATTTAGATCAATGAGGTTATATTTTTTTGTGGGCATTATGTGTCTTTCCTTAGGAGAAATGGTGTGAGAGTTGCTCTGCCCGCATTCCTTTGAGCAATAAAACTAGTGTTATCAGATGGTTTGATCGCTTTTGAATGAGCGCTCGTGGTTTACTTTCACTTTCGATTTCGCGATCAGACTCACTCTGTGTAAAGGGAGCACATCGTACAAGATAAGATATTTGTCAAAGAGCTCAGGATCTGTCGAGCAGCAAATCCTCCAGCATGGTCTGTCAGTCATCTCTCCTTACTCTCGACCCGTGATCAGTCAAGGTCGTGTTGGATGCAGTGTTGCAAAGTCCACGTTTTTTCCACAGAATTGGGCTACTTTTAAACTGTTGCCCTGGGTTGATTTTTTTCCCTGTGGGTTAACAAATATGTATAGCATACTTTTCTTTTACTATGCAGCAAATTTAAAAAAATACTTGGAAAAAAATATTTAAAAAATACATTTTAAACCGTTTAAACCGATAGTATTATTTGGTCAAAATGTTTACTTTTGGTTAACCTAGTGTTAATTTTTGTCAGCTATTTTCATTTTAGTCTTAGTCCCGTGTTAAAATGTCCTTGTTAGTTTTTATCATATTTAGTCAACCTTTTCCTATTTAGTTTGTCAAGTTTTAGCCGTCTAAGTGTCTCAACATTTTAGTCTAGTTTTAGTCAATGAAAACTTGATATTTTAGCAATAAGATATTTATTAACCGTACAGCAGTATTCATTTTGGCAGCCATTTTTAATTTAGTCTTAGTCTTACTCAAATGTACATTTTAGTTATCATATTTACACAAACTTGTCCTGTTTTTGTTTATTCACTGAAATGTACGAGCATTTTAGTCAGGTTTTAGTCAATGAAATCTTAGTCACATTTTTGTCATTCTGTATAATGGTTAAACTGATACAAATTATTTTTTTTCTCAAAATTATAATAGTAATGATGAAATTTACTTTTGCATTTCAGGTATTGCAAAATTCCAGTTTATTCGTGTATTCCAGTAAGCACAAATCAATAGAATGTGGACACACACATGGTGTATTTTACCCCATCTAGTGTACTGATTTATTATAGGCTTTTTATTATATAAATCAATACCAAAGACTTATGCAATCTCTCTGTCTACATTATGAAAACAGCTAAAACAAATGAAAAATATTACAACAGTGAAATTCCTAGTAATTCCAAAATTGCAATAGTTAATTTCTCTATTAAAACAACAGCGATCGAGTAAGTGCATTTATTCAGCGATCATAATTGCAAACAATACAGTCGAGATCTCATGACAGAACACAGACCGGCTGAATGATGCTTTCATTTAGATCGCTAAACTCCAGCTTGTTCACGTAGTAGAGGCGTGTAGAGCAGTCTGCAATAACATTTTGTCTCCTTTTTTGGACGAAAATAAAAAGAGGTTTTTGGTAAAGTTTTTATCTTTTTGAATACATTTTAGTCTCATCTTATTTCGTCAACGAAATTGCATGTTGATGTAGTCTTAGTTATAGTTTATTGACCTTATTGTCGTCTCGTCTTCGACTCGTCTTAGTCATGGGAAAAAAGCTCGTCAACGAACATTTTTCGTCATAGTCTTCGTTAACAAAATGAACACTATAGGTTAACGGTTAAACTGTCAATATGAGCATCCCTAGTCAAAATATGCTTTATTTGTACATCTATCTATAACAGTACCTTTACCGTTAATAGATAATGTAGTTAATGGCTTTGTTTGCTGTTTTAATTATGAAATGTGCCATTGTGGCAAGTCAAGTCAGCTCATTAAAGCACATTAGCATTATTGTAGATTTGAGTAAAAGTTAACAAAGCCCTATTTGGACAGGATTTATTTCTGGGAGGTTTGGTGATTTTGTTAACTTAAATCCCCATTTTAATCCAGTCCCTGAGCTCATATGTAGGTTTTATCTTGCCGTTCAAGTAATAATTGCAGGAGAAATTAAGCAAAAATTATACCTACTTGTTTAAGTAAACTTTAGTTTGAGCCAATTTTTGTTTACATTTTGGCAAATTGATGCTATTTAAAGTATGCCTACAAATCTATTAGCAGTTTATCTTTGCATTACAGACAAGATTACAGCATAACAAAACTTCAAGTAAGTTCTTAAGGTTTTTTTTTTAATCAGTAATATCATCCTCAAGTTATGACTCTGAGAATGTGGACAACTTCACCTCCCTCACATTCAAGGGTTAAAGGAAAAAAATATATATTTTGACTGAAAATTTTTCCTCGGCCAAACCCCATCACACACCCAGTTTAAGAGCAATGTTTTTCTTCTTGTAATTAGGAGAGCTTGTCCTCCTAATTTAAAAAATTTAGGAGCACCTTCTAATAATTCAGTAATAAAAAATTCTGATCAAGAATTAGCCTTCCTAATACGAGCTGACATTTGACTCAAAGTGATTTCAGGAGCATTTTCTTTTTACCTTTGTAAATGCATCTTTCTAATTTTATTAAATGTATGCAGTGTTTCCTTTAGGATTTTTTTCCAGCTGTGGTGGCAGGACTATTTCTCATGGACCACACCCCCTCCCCTGCCCACCCAAGAATCACGTGCACTCAGAATTTAGTTTAACTAAAAAAGACGTAAAAAATAAGTAAATAGTAAATAATAAAATAAGAATATAAATTAATGATAATCAATAGCACAAACAAAAACAATAACAAGAAATGTTTTCAGTTAGGTCTAACTATAATCTACTCAACTGTAAAATAACACTGGATAGTCTTCACTGTATAATGAAAGACAGCAGCAGGTTTATTTAGGCTGCTGTCTCTTTAAGACCTCATGCACGGATCTAATATACTGATACACATGGCTCTATGCTTACTTTTCTTTTTAGGATCGCTTGTCCTCCTAATTGAAAAAAATTTAGGAGCACCTTCTGATCAATAATCAAAAATTCTGATAAAAAATTAGCCTTCCTAATATGAGGTGACAAGTGACTCAAAGTGACTTACAGGGGTATTTTCTTTTTACCTTTGCAATGACATCATTTTCATCCGTCAAATTTAGGGGTGTCCCCGACTAAGGATTAACATAGTCGAATCGGAATTTTCGAATCTTGCCGATAGTCGACTGATAGTCGAATCATATGTTTGGGGGCGGGGGCAAAATACATTACCAAGAGTCAAGTCAGACATTCGACAGTCATAATTACTGACGTTAAGACGCAGGGAAAATGTGTAACGGACGTCTTGCAGATAGCCTACCAAAATAATGTTTTATGTTTTAATTAAAAGATAATTAACATTAAACGTCAGCGAAACCCTAAGAATTCACAACATTTTTTTTTTTACAATAGTGCTTTCATTTTAACGTTGTGCTCTGAATGGAGTGGAGAACACCTTGGGTGTGTAACCATGCCTTGGTTTCAGGACGACCTTAGAATCATTAGGCCCGAATTCCAGGCAGGCAGGGCTAATGGAAGGCGCCTGCAGGTCTCCTACTCACTTTACCGATGCCAGTGCTAGAAGCAGAGCAGTCTTTAGCGACAGTGACCGAAAGTTGATAGACTGTAAGGGCTCGAAAGGAGGGTCCTTCAGGGCCCTCAGCACAGTGGGCAGATCCCTTAAAGGCACAGTGAGGGGGGCGAGGCGGATTCAGCCTCCTGGTGCCCCTCAAGAAGCGGACAACCTCGCTGTTCCTGCCCACCGATTGGCCCGCTATAGGGGCATGAGAGGCCGCTATAGCTGCTACATAAACTTTGAGCATGGATGGGGAGCGTCCCTTATCCAGCAGCTCTTGTAGGAATGACAAAATCACTGATAGGTCAGAGGTAGATGGGTCTTCACCGCGGTTTAAGCACCACGCAAAGAAAATAGACCATTTAAGGGCATAGAGGCGTCTTATAGATGGGGCTCTAGCCTCCGAAATAGTGTTTAATATTCGCTCTGGGAGGCTTGTAGGCTCCCGTCGAGCGGCCAAAGGTGCAGGGCCCACAGCTCAGGCCGAGGGTGCCATATTGTCCCATTCGCTTGAGAGAGGAGATCCAGTCTCAACGGAATGGGCCAGGGGGCTGCTACAAGCAGCCGAGTTAGCTCTAATAACCAAAGTTGGTTCTTCCAGAGGGGGGCCACGAAGAGAACCTTGTGTCTCTGCTCCCTGATTCGCCTGATTACCTGTGGGATCAGGGCGATCGGGAGAAATGCGTAAAGGAGGAGGTTGGGCCAATCGTGGGCCAACGCGTGCGTCCCTGACCTTCCAGAAATAAATTGGGCAATGAGAGTTCTCGAAGAGGTCTACCTCGGCCTCGTCAAAGATCTCCCAGATTCTCTGAACCGTCTGCGGATGGAGCATCCACTCCTCTGAGGGGAAATTGCTCCGTGATAACATGTCCGCTCCTCCATTCAATATGCCCGGTATGTGCGCCACCCTCAGCGAGAGCAGGTTGCGTTGAGCCCATTCCAGAAGGCGTTTCGCCAGAGTGAAAAGGCGCTTCGAGGATAGGCCTCCTTGGTGATTTATGTAGTACACCACAGACATGTTGTCCGAGCGTATTAGCACATGGTGTCCTTTCAGGACTGGCAGGAAGAACTGACAGGCATGACTCACTGCTAGCGTTTCTGTATGGCCTGAGCACGTTCTGGTGTGACTACTGCTCTCATTTGAGCTGAGTCGAGAACTGTTCCCAGGAACGATATTCGCTGGCTGGGGGACAGCGTGCTCTTGATGAAATTGACCCTGAGTCCCAGGCACTCCAAGTGGCTGAGGAGGGGAGTCCTGTGTGATATTATCTCACTGATAATCCATGCACTTCGTAAAAGTGCGGGGAGCCAGAGACAGCCTGAAGGGAAGGACCGTGTACTGATACGCCACTCCTTCGAAGGCGAATCTCAAGAGTCGTCTGTGACGGGGGGGCTATCTGGATGTGAAAGTATCCATCTTTCAGGTCCAGCAAAAACAACAAGTCCCCTGAGCGAATTTGCGAGAGGATCAGTTTTAGCATAGTCATCCTGAACGACCTTTTCATGCGGGCGCAATTCAGGAGTCTGAGATCGAGGATGGGCCGGAGGCCACCATCCTTTTTGGAGATGAGGAAGTAACGGCTGTAGAAGCCTGACTCACTCTGAGCTGGAGGAACCATTTCTACAGCTCCTTTTGCCAACAGATTCATCACCTCTGAGCGCAGGACGTGAGTGTTCCTGCTTTGTACTAAGGTGGGGACCACACCGCTGAAGCGCGGGGGTCTTCGAGCGAATTGGAGTCAATATCCTCGTTTTATTATCCCCATAACCCATTCTGACACTCCGGGGATGGCTTGCCAGGCCTCGGCCCGTGTGGCATGGGGTTGGACTAACTCGAGTGACTGGCTGCACTGAGGCAGGGCACTCGTGAGAAACGGAAGAGGAAATTTGCTCTATTTTTGAAAATGTTTGTGTTTTATTTTCCCCACTATAACAGCGGGTGGTTGCTTGGGCGCTTGAACGGGCCCATAATTTTCAACAAAAACATTTCCCTCTGCATGCGGGTTGAACAGGGCGATAGAAGGCT
>NW_015549886.1:18205-18331 GCF_001515605.1 Sinocyclocheilus anshuiensis
CTGAGGCGCCGGGTCCAACGCTATTCTTGGGTCGTGGTCCCTGGTGCTTAGGAAAGGGGTAGCGTCTGGCTGAGTGGGAATGACCCTTGTGTCTGCTGTGCAGTCTTGGCAGGCTGAGCGGCGGGG
>NW_015549886.1:18547-21694 GCF_001515605.1 Sinocyclocheilus anshuiensis
GGTGCAGGCTTCGCAGGATGCTGAGTCGGTGTAGACTTAGGGAAACTAGGAGCAGCTGCAGAGCTGGAGAGCTTTGGCAGGAAGTGTCGCATGGCCTGGGACGACTTCTGTGGCTCAGTGAAGCGCTCGGCGAACCCTTGGGAAAGAGGTAGTTGGGAGAAATCGGGGCGTCAAGGAAGAGGACCTTGTCTGCGTCCTTGATCTCCGTTAGTGTCAGCCATAAATGGCGCTCGAGCACCACAAGGCTGGCCATCGACCTCCCGATCGCCTGAGCAGTAGTCTTGGTGGCGCGCAGAGCCAGATCAGTCACACTCAGCTCCCTAAGAGTCGCGGGGTCCAGGCCAGATTCGTTCGTGGAGGCGAGGATCTTGGCCTGAAAGACCTGGAGGACCGCCATTGAATGGAGCGCCGAAGCCGCCTGTCCAGCAGAAGAGTAGGCGCGTCCAGCGAGTGCTGAAGTGGTCCTACATGGCTTGGACGGATGGGCGGCCTTTGCCTTCCAGCCGATAGCCGTGGGCGGGCAGAGATGCGCGGCCACTGACTCATCCAGGGGAGGCAGCTTTTCGTACCCCTTCTCTTCAGTGCCGTCGACTGAGGTGAGGGCGGATGAAGCAGAAGTACGGAGGCGGGCAGATTAGGGAGCGCGCCACGATCTGATGAGCTTGTCGTAGACCTCCGGGAAAAATGGAGAGGGACGCTGGTGAGGGGCCTGACGGCGCCCCGGAAGGAACCACTCATCCAGATGGCTGCAAGAGGGCTCCTCCGGTGGAGTCCACTCTATTCCAAGCTCTTCAACCGCCTTTGAGAGGATACAGAGAAGTTTGGCATCCATCCCGGCTTTGGCGGCACTGGGCACAGATGACGGCAAGGGGGCGGGGGCTGTAACCGAGTCCGACAGCTCCTCTGCCTCCGAGGCTGCCAATGACATGCTGTCATCGGGCAGCTCGTCGTCACTCTCCCCAAACGAGACCAGATCGCTCGCAGAGGAACGCTGGTCAAGCTGGGTGAAAAGGACGGGTGGAAACCTCTCTTTGTGGCGAGGGCGAGGCACGTGGGACCTGAGCTGACGTGAGCTAACTTGCAACCGGGCGCTCGAGTCCTCTGCCCTGCTGTTTTTCCTCACAGGTCCCTGGGAGGAAGAAAATGGGAGGGCGCGAGGGGCGGAGTCGCTCTCTGAAAAGAAAGCGATTCATGAGCGCAGAGGCGAGACTGAAGTTCTCGCAGTCAATTCCCGTGAGTGTGGCTTCCGCGTGGGTTTTCCCCAAGCAGGAAATGCACTCAATGTGGCCGTCATCGGCTTGCAGGGGAGACCTGCACGAACCGCAATAACGGCGTTCCATTTGCAACAACGCCAAGCTCTTTTAGTAGCTCTTTTAGAATCGCCGGATGGTGGCAGGGGAAACAGGACCGGAACTGCCGCAACGCTGAAGCGGCGAAGAAAAGGCGGATCAG
This sequence comes from Sinocyclocheilus anshuiensis, assembly GCF_001515605.1. Classification (NCBI taxonomy): domain Eukaryota; kingdom Metazoa; phylum Chordata; class Actinopteri; order Cypriniformes; family Cyprinidae; genus Sinocyclocheilus; species Sinocyclocheilus anshuiensis. The sequence continues at coordinate 20,000 of NW_015549886.1, forward strand.
CCGAGCAGAGAGGTCCGCTGACGAGCCATTGGTTCGTTTCTAATACACTCTACACATAGAGTGAAGTATTGATAGGGAACCACTGCTCTAAACTAAACTGATCTTTTAAATTATTATAAGAATATAATCAGTAATTATACTCACTTAATATTAGATTTTAAAGCCATGTTTTTTAACATTTCATAGGCCTTTTTTTTGTTTACACTGTCAGAAATAAAATATACTATATAATTTTATTTTAGCCCTTTACTGGCAGTAACCTCAAAGGTGCAACTATACCCCTAAAAGGGAGCATATTAGTACCATACAAGTATGCATGCTTTAAGGGTAGATAAGTTACAAAGGTGCACCTTTGAGGGTACCTCATGAAAAATAAACAGTGTTACATAAGTACTAAAATGTATCATTATTATTATTACCATTGTAAATTTGTGGTTACTGCAGTTTTACTACAAATACTGTGGTAAAGTGTGGTTACTGTAATAAAGCCCTGGTTAATTTACAAAAGTTTGGGGTCAGTAAGATTTTGTAATTTTTTTTTTTAAAGTCTAATGCTCACCAAGGCTGCACTTATTTGAACAAAAAAAACAAACAATCAGTAAAAGCAGCAATATTGTGAAATATAACAATTAAAATGAACTATTTTCTATTTTAATATATTTTAAAATGTAATTTAAAATGCATCTGTGATCAAAGCTGAATTTTCAGCATCATTACTCCAGTCTTCAGTGTCACATGATCCTTCAGAAATAATTCTAATATCATTTGCTGCTCAAGAAACATTGATTATTATTGCTGCTTCATATTTGTGTGGAAACCATGATGCATTTTTCTGAATTAATTTTATATATAGTAACAATGTTATGTAATGTAATAATGTGGCAATGGTTTCTTAAGATCTACTTATGCTTCAATATTTTTATGTGAGGATCGATCCGCCCATCCCTACTGATCACAGAACCGTGCTTCACTGAAAGATACGCATGACAATCGCAGCTTCTGCTTTATCACGGTTTATCGCCTTTGTGATTTTATTTCAATTAATCATGCAGCCCTACTTCAAATGGCATATTAAACTGGATGTTAAATTAAAAGTAGAACTCTGAGCTTAAAATTTGAGCTTAAGTCAAGTAGGAACACAAGGTCACATGTAGCCTTATGTTGTTGGTGATGATAAAACAACAAATTTACTTATCGTCGCTGTCAGGCAGAAACCTTGTATGTCCAAAACCACTACCCCTTTCAGAAAATGTAAAAAAAAAAAAAAAAAAAAAAAAAAAAAAAAAAAGGTTGTATGGTAAACATTTGTTAAACTTACTCTGGACATGTTCTCAACTAACTAACTAACTAAATACATAAATAAACACATTTTTGTAAAGAAATGGCATAGCAATAATTACATTTAACGAATGATTAATTAATAATTTAATTATTAATTAATATAAATTATTAATTAATACTATTTTTTTTTAAAGCATGGTAATATGGTAAAAATGTGTTAGTGTAACCTAGCTGTAAGATATTGCTCACTCTGGACATTCTCTCAACCAACTACCTAACTGACCAACTGTCACGTTGCACACACACGAGGAGACGCTGGAGAATATGTTGACAAGACTTTATTTGCACCAAGGAACCAAGGGAGACGAACACAGGAAGACGTTCACACGAAGACGTACAACAGCGGACAGAGAA
>NW_015549886.1:21783-24452 GCF_001515605.1 Sinocyclocheilus anshuiensis
TTCTTTCTTTGCGTGAACATTTGGGCGGCGTTATGCAAATCTTCCCACATCGTGAAGTAGACATGTGGGGGCGTTAGAATGAGTCGTTTTAGGTAGGTGTGGTTGACTCTTAACTTTTATAAAGAATCTCTTTGGATTTGAGACTTTAGTCTTTGCAACTTTACAGATCTTCTTTATGCACCAAGAGCTTGTAACACTTCAAAGAGAAAGGAAAAATTTTAATCGCATCATATGACCCCTTTAAGCTGAATTCTCATTTTACATTTTTTTGTGAAAAAACAAAAAAGGAGCCGTTTTTTAAATTTTTCTACTTTCAATATTAAATAAAAAAATTAATGAATGAATGATACACGGATTCTCTAACTCTAGCACTCTTTATTCTAATTTTATTCTTTAATAAAAAAAAAACTTGCCCCTTTTAGACTTGCACTATTCATTTACTAACTGCTTGTTTTCTTCTTAAAAAAAGCTTGCTCTATTCTTTTTCTATTGTATCAGTTTACTTTTTATTTATTATATTTAAAAAAACAACAAAAAAAAAACCTTGCTTCGTGTACTGCGTTAAGCTAACTGAGACTTGTTATAGCATTTGCATATCATTGCTCTCTTGTTGATTTTGATTGCTTCCATTGTCCTCATTTGTCGCTTTGGATAAAAGCATCTGCTAAATGAATAAATGTAAATGTACTAAATGTAAATATAATGTAAAAATTTTAAAAAGGCACCGAAACTCGGTGTTTGCCTCACCGACATAAAAAATATATCTATAGAAAGCGAACTGTCTACTTTAAAAAGAACCAAAATAAATATTTTAAGATTATGTAATCTGGATGAAACGTGCACGTCCATTGTGGAGATCGCTGCAGCCGAAAATACTGAAAACACTAGTTTATCAATTAATTATTATAATGTTAAGGCAGTCTTCTTGCAGTTTTTTCCCTGACGCATTCATAATCATCAATTCTGCCGGTGCACTGTGGAAAGTTTTACGCGTGCACTTGAGCGCTGATAGGCTATAGGCAATAAAGGCTCATTATTATGAATTATATGGTTTATTAATATAAATGTGCGATTAGTCAACTAATTACTAAAATGAACGACTACTACTCGACTAGAAAAATCTTTAGTCGAGGGCAGCCCTAATAAATATATATATAGTGCCCTCCATAATATAGGGACTGTAAAGACAAAACTGCTTTGTCTGCTGTGGAGTCAAGACATCTGCAAATATGATTAAAAGATGAATATGAGACAAAACTACAGAATGTCACATTTTTATTGAACACTGATGACAAAATTGCTTTGTCTGCTGAGTCAAGACATCTGCAAATATGATTAAAAGATGAATATGAGGCAAAACTACAGAATGTCACATTTTATTATTAGCGGTTTCAACACATTAATGATTTACCAAATAAAAAGGACAGCACTTTTACACTTTCATTCCCCTATATGATGTGAGCCTAAGTATTGGGACAATTGAACTTAAAGCAAATGTAAAAGTTTAAAAGCGAATATTTAGTTGCGAATCCCTTGCATGCAATCACAGCAGTGACTCTGCCACCCATAGACATCACCAGACTCTTGGTTTCATCCATTGAAATGCTTTTCCCAGCCTTTAATACAGCCAACTGTTTCAACGGTTGCTTGGTTTGGGGAGTTTCTGCCTTTGGTCTCCTCTTTAGCTGGTGAAATTCATGTTCAATAGGATTTAAATCTTGAGACCGACTTGACCAACCTAAGACCTTCCATTTCTTTGCCCTGATAAACACCTTGACTGAACTAGCAGGGTGTTTTCAGTGTGTTTTGGTGCACTCTCTAATTCTATTCTTTATCAAAAAAATAATAATAATAAATATTAAAAAAAAAAACTTGCTCCTTTTAGACTTGCACTATTTATTTACTAACTGCTTGTTTTCTTAAAAAAAAAAAAAAAACTAACACTTGCTTCTCTGATCTTTCTCTATTCTATCCGTTTTCTTTTGATTTATTATATGATTTAAAAAAAAAAAAAACTTTGCTACGTGTACTGCATTAAGTTAACTGAGACTCGTTATAGCACTTGCATATCATTGCTCTTTTGTTGATTTTGATTCCTTCCATTGTCCTCATTTTTATGTCGCTTTGGATAAAAGCGTCTGCTAAATGTCTAAATGTAAATGTTTTGGGTCATTGTCCTGTTGCAATATGAAACACTTTCTGATGAGTCTTGTGGCATTTTCTTGAACACTGGTAGCCAAGATGTTTTTGTAAATTTCTGCATTCATTCTGCTATCACCATTGTTCATTAAGTCATCAATAAAGTTGAGAGACCCTGTTCCAGAGGCAGCCATGCATGCCCACACGCCATGACACCACCTCCACCATGCTTCACAGATGAGATTGTATTCTAAGGATCATTTGCAGTTCCTTTTTTCATCTCAACACTTTTGCTTTTCCATCACTTAGATAATAGATAATCTTGAAGTCTCATCTGTCCATGAAACTCTGTTCCAAAACACTACTGGCTCACCTATGTGCTTTTTTGCAAACTCTAATCTTGCCTTTCTATGTTTGCTGCTGATTAGAGGTTTGCATCTTCCTGTACAGCCTCTGTAATTCTGCTGTCGAAGTCCCCTGTGGGGGTGGGGTGGCCAACCCTAGCCCCGCCCCTGCGTTAATTGCGTTAA
>NW_015549887.1:0-565 GCF_001515605.1 Sinocyclocheilus anshuiensis
GTTTTGCTGTGGTTATTTATTAAAGTAACAGTAAAAAAGATAACAGTGATTTTCTCACATCTTTAAAGTTTGTTATCCTACCTATTCAAAACTTTTTACATATGGAGAACAAGTCATTCTTAGGAAAAATGCTAAGTGTCATAATTTAATAATGCTCAGGGGCCACTAAAAAATTAAAACTATCACACATTACAGGTCATAGGTGAAGACTGTGATACCAAGGATGACCACCTGATGGAGACACAGGATTAAAAATCTTTTAACCCTCTCTGTGTATCAGAATGAAAAATAATGCATACAATTAGTTTATTATATGTACTGTACTGTCAGTATATGTTTACATAATTATTGTAGAATGCTTATAGAGCATTAAATCTTTTTTTTATCTTTAAAAGAACAATAATTAAAAGTTTTATATATACACTATACTCTCTCTCACTGATAGGATAAGAAATAGTTTAAGTCTGACACTTTACAGCTCAGTTCAATTAATTAGAATAAGAAACTTTTAAGTCTTATGGCTCAGTTCAATTAATTAGAATAAGAAACAAATACATAAAAATAA
>NW_015549888.1:0-464 GCF_001515605.1 Sinocyclocheilus anshuiensis
ATAGGCGGGCATTGTTCCAGAGAGGAGACTGACGTGAGATTTTTTAACGTGACCTGTTATCTTTTCTGCATTGAACCAAGCTTTTAAAGTAGTTGAAATAATATTTCCGAACTTCTGATGTAAACTTCTTGAGCCTACACCAGTAAAAGGCAGATCTTGAAGTCTATGGGGAAGAACACGGTCAGACTCAATGCTTCTCCAGGGTACTTTGGAGTGAGTGTCCACCCAGACACGCATGGCCCTAGTTTGGAAAGCAAGGTAGTAAAGCATTAAATTAGGAAGAGCAAGACTGCCATGCGGTTTTGCACGCTGTAATACTGAAAGACTGACTCTAGGACGCTTACCGCCCCAGATGAATTTAGAGATGAATTCATTTCTTTGAAAAATTTTGGGGGAGGAAAACATGGGAGCATGAAAAGTAAAAAGTTAACTCTGGGTAAAATGTTCATTTTAACCGTGCTAAT
>NW_015549889.1:0-493 GCF_001515605.1 Sinocyclocheilus anshuiensis
ATATCGTGCATATTCATTACCGTGATATACCGCATTACCGAATACATATATATTCACAATATGTGAATGTTATAATAAATGTATTAAAACAGAGCTGTTGTAAAGATTATTATCATTATTATTGTCTTACTTTTTATTTTATTTTACAGAACAACAGTAAAATTACAATACTAACATTTATGAATGTTGATAAGAGTTCTTGCTTTTTCTAAACTTTTATTTTGGCGGAAACGCGCAGGAAGACCTCAATGCTTATTTTTGTTGATAACAATTTTGGCAGAAACGCACAGGAAGGCCTCAATGCTTATTTTTGTTGACAACAGATTTATAAATGAGTCTCATTACGAATACATCGTACGTATCACATTGTCACATGACTTGTAAAAATTCATAAAAATGTGACTGAGCAACTGAAGACTGTATCAGCAAAGATTTTCCTCGCGCTTTGGACTTTGGTTAAAGGGGTCATATGATGCGATTTCAATTTTTCCTT
>NW_015549890.1:0-243 GCF_001515605.1 Sinocyclocheilus anshuiensis
TCCCCTGTAGACGAATGCGTAGCGGCAGTTACGTCAAAGCCATGGCCGACCTTGAGGATAGCGACGACTCTGACGAGAGTCCCAAACCCTCGCCAAAAAGCACTGCGCGGAGGCAGAGCTACTTACGTGCAACACAGCAATCACTAAGTGACCAATTCCCCTCGAGAAAGTAAGTCAACACATATTATTAATACATGCACATATTATGTTTCTGTTCATTATTAAAGTGCCCCTATTATGGCT
>NW_015549890.1:325-530 GCF_001515605.1 Sinocyclocheilus anshuiensis
TAGCTGTATGTGAACATAAACTATCTGCAAAGTTGTGAAGCCGACAGTGCACGATAAATAAAGTTATTGTCTATCAAATAAAAGAGTCGGCTCACAATCGCCTAAACGAGTCGTCAGGAATTCGAATCTAATTCTGTTACGGCTCTGCATCACAAAGTAACACATTCGCATAATGTCTGCCCACGTTCTACGTCGCCAACTTGCC
>NW_015549891.1:0-314 GCF_001515605.1 Sinocyclocheilus anshuiensis
TATATCGACTATGCATTCCGTTAATTTTTCAAATTGGTATGTTTCACCGGGCCACAATGAAATATAGAGCTGAGTATCATCAGCATAACGGTGAAAGCTAACACCGTGTTTCCTGATGATATCTCCCAGGGGTAACATGTAAAGCGTGAAAAGTAATGGCCCTAGTACTGAGCCTTGAGGTACTCCATACTGCACTTGTAATCGATATGATACCTCTTCATTCACTGCTACGAATGGATGGCGGTCATATAAGTACGATTTGAACCATGCTAATGCACTTCCATTAATGCCAACAAAGTTTTCTAGTCTATGCA
>NW_015549891.1:510-764 GCF_001515605.1 Sinocyclocheilus anshuiensis
ATTGACTGGAAATCCTCACAGATACCATTTTTCTCTAAGGAATATAATTGTGAGGATACTACCTTTTCTAGTATATTGGACAGAAAAGGGAGATTCGAGATCGGTCTGTAATTTACTAGTTCTTTGGGGTAAAGTTGTGGTTTTTTTTTATGAGAGGCTTAATAAAAGCCAGTTTGAAGGTTTTGGGGACATATTCTAATGACAATGAAGCATTAATAATAGTCAGAAGAGGATCTATGACTTCTGGAAGCACC
>NW_015549892.1:0-225 GCF_001515605.1 Sinocyclocheilus anshuiensis
GCTGTTAGAGTTGATGAAGGAGGGGGAGGAGGAGGACAAAGAAGCAAGGAAAATGTTGTATAGAGCATGCGAGAGTTAGACGAATTGTTAATTTTGTTATGATAGTATGTCCTTTTAGCAGAGAAGGAAGAGAGGAGTGACTGATACATATTAAGGTCAGTAGGATTTTCTGATTTGTGCCACACCCTTTCAGCAGCCCTGAGCTTAGAAAGAAATTCGAGGAGA
>NW_015549892.1:397-917 GCF_001515605.1 Sinocyclocheilus anshuiensis
GAGATGCTAACTGTTTAGGGGGAGGAAGCGAAGAAGAAACCATAGCAGATAGCCAGGAAGGTTAGAGTGAGTGTAGATTACGTCGAAAGATGACATGTGAAGGGGTATGTGTTGTGTCAGGAACCATGTTGAGGTTAAGAGTGAGGAGGAAGTGATCCGAGGTGTGCAGTGGAGTAACCAGCACATGATCAGTGGAGCAGTGTCGTGTGTAAATAAGGTCCAGTTGGTTGCCTGATTTGTGAGTAGCCGTAGTTAACACTCTCTTGAGATCAAAAGAGGCAAGCAGAGTGTGGAAGTCTGCAGCCTGAGGTTTATCTAGGTGGATGTTGAAGTCTCCAAGCATAGCTAGGGGAGTACCGTCATCAGGAAAGTTTGAGAGCAGCACATCTAATTCATCCAAGAAGTTACCGTGTGGTCCTGGGTGTCGATAAACCACTACAAAATGGATTTTAAAAGGGTGGGTAATAGTGACTGAATGTGATTCAAAGGAGCTGTTAATACCCAGAGAAGGTAAAGGAAT
>NW_015549892.1:972-1559 GCF_001515605.1 Sinocyclocheilus anshuiensis
TACATTTCCAATCATTAGAGATAAGCAGACCAGTACCTCCACCTCTTCCAGTCAGACGGGGAGTGTGGGAAAATGAGAAATTATTGGACAGTGCTGCAGGTGTAGCATTGTCCTCTGGTTTGATCCAGGTCTTTGTCAGGGCCATGAGGTTTAATCTTAAATGATTAGCAATAGATGTAATGAAATCTGCTTTGTTTACTGCAGACTGGCAATTCCAGAGACCAATAGAAAAAGAAAGTAGTGTATTAGCATACATAGGCAAAGTGCACAGGTTGTTAGGATTGCGCTGCGTATTGTGTGTGATGCGTGGTTTGCGAGTGGTAGTGATAGTAGGGATCTGGAAACACATAGAAAGAATTGGTTATAAAAACTGAAAACAGAAGTGAAACAAGTAGTAGAAAAGAGAATGAATGAAAAGCGATACTTATGTCCCCTGCCCGGTGGAGTCGCACGGTAGAGTCGATGGTCTTTACACTCTTCGGTCTTCACACAAGGAGGGCTTCACACGAGGGCTGCCGCGACCACTGCCGTGGTATACTAAACTTTTTTATACCCGTTTCACAAAACGGAAATTGAATTCAGCTGAA
>NW_015549893.1:0-149 GCF_001515605.1 Sinocyclocheilus anshuiensis
CCACTGATTTACTGATGAGCATTAGCAGCTTTCAGCGCTGTCTGCCTGTGTTCTCTCTTCCATGATCGCTGACTCAGAGTCAGAGCAGAGGTAATAACATATTTAATTTCAGCAACATTACATGGCCAAAACACACATTAGACGGCAAT
>NW_015549893.1:431-1153 GCF_001515605.1 Sinocyclocheilus anshuiensis
ATAGTGTTCATATCGATATCGGAATTATATCGTATCGACCGAAATTAAGAAATATATCGTGATATCAATTTTGGCCATATCGTCCAGCCCTACGAGGATCATTTTCATTTTAAAACATAAACTCACCAGTGTAAATGTAGCTTTACATCTAAGGGGGCTGGGACGCATTAGCACTACAGCCTCACGTGTGCGCCCCATCTCTGAGTGTAACCGGTGTAAACTAGTAGATGTGTTCGACTTGACGCGGACTGACTGTGCAGACCGATCGGTGTATTACAGTACCACGAGAGCTAAAGAGAGCAGACTGCTCCGTGCGCTTTCGAATCGCTCTCGCGGTAGGGATGCGCCGATCCTATATTCATATCGGGTATCGGCTCTGATAGTGCCATTTTTCTCGGATCGGGTATCAGTCAGAGAGGGCCGATCCAAATCCGAGATTTTTATTTATTTTTTCCCAGAATTATTCTGTGTTACTTCTGAAGCCATACGATAGCTTAATGTGAGCTACATATGAATATTTAATGATGGGCTTGAAGCAACACGGCGTCAGGCTGTGACGCCGTAACGTCACAGCCATTGTAAGTACAAAGTAACGGGGTGTTAGTTGTAACACACGTGGTTTGAAGATTTATTTTACCATAGTAACATTTAAATTCTGGCTTATTTTTTTATCTGGCTTTTATCTCAGTTTTTATTATTCATTTAAAATTAGACAAATCTGC
>NW_015549894.1:0-1780 GCF_001515605.1 Sinocyclocheilus anshuiensis
AACGTCTGTGCGCTGCACAATGCCTGGCCTACCCAGACCCAGGAATGGAATTCTATCTGGACGCTAGATTCTCCAATCACTGCCTCAGTGCAGGCCTGTACCAGCTCCATGACAAAGACAAGCGAGTGGTCGCTTATGCCAGCAAAACACTGCTTCCCCCAGAATGCAAATACTCAGACTGCGAAAAAGCTTTGCTTTGCAATGTGTGGGCCATCCAGCGTTTCTCCAACTACATTGGAGCTCAGAAGGTTATCACTGAAACATGTCACCAGCCAGTCACCTTCCTCAACAGCCAACGGATCAGGGATGGCGTGGTAACCAACGTACGCATAGCTACTTGGCTAATGACGCTGCAAGGACGGGACGCCGAAGCAAGATATGCCCAAAACCACAGATCATATCTAGGAAACGGGCTAGCAGCCTGCCAGAACTGTTCAACGGACACGCTGCACACAGCAGCAGAACCCAAAGAACCGTTACTGCCACAACTGACAAACCACAGGTACTTCGAGGAGAACGTGTGTGAAGGGATGCCCACAGCATATGTCGATGGCTCGAAGGGATGCACACAGCATATGTCGATGGCTGCTCCTACAATCAACAGGGCAACTTGAAAGCTGGAGCGGGCGTGGTCTGGCTCAACAATGACCCTTGCCCGCCATAACAATTCAAATTAGGCCCTCACTCATCGCAATATGCAGAAACAGCGGCCATCCTCATCACCCTACAATTTGCTGCATCCCACAACATCAAAGAACTCCTCATCTGTACCGACTCGAACTATGCCCGTCTAAGCTTCACATGCCATCTAGCTGGATGGAAACAGAATGGATTCAAGACAGCTAACAACAAGCCTGTCAAACATCAGGAACTCTTCCAAGCATGCGAAGCCATTGTCACTGAACATGACATGATCGTTTATTGGAAAAAGGTCCGAGGCCACTCACGTCAACGACATGATCGTTTATTGGAAAAAGGTCCGAGGTCACTCACGTCAACCAGGACAAGACAAAGATCTCAATGACCAAACCGATGCCCTCGCCAAAGCAGGTGCATTATACAGAGAGTCATGGGCTGCGTACCCAAAAGCTTTGTAAGCCTAAGAAGTTCGTAAAAACTATCGTACGACTGATCTTAATATTACGGTCTGTTTCCCAAAAGCATCGTAACTTAAGTAGCACTTGGAAATCATCGTAGATCTACGAATGCTCTAATCGTAAAGCCCTAAGTGCATCGTAAGAAGACAGATTTATGCGGTCATCTGCAGGACAATCGGCAGATTACACCTTTAACTTTATTCAAGTGCAATGTGATTATAATATAAGGATTTGATTGTGCTTTATTGTACCTTTTATTACTCATTATAATATAGGCAAGGCAAGGCAAGTTTATTTGTATAGCACATTTCATACACAATGGTAATTTAAAGTGCTTTACATAAAAGAAAAGAAAAAAAAATAATAATAAATAATCACAACAATAAAACAAGAAATTTAAAAACTTTGAAAATTATTTAAAAAAAAATGATTTAAGAGGTTTAAAATGAATTTAAGAAAATGATTATACATACTGTAGAATATAGTGCAATCAGTTCGGACATCGCACAGTGCTCATTCAATAAATGCACAGCTAAACAGATGAGCTTTGAGTCTGCATTTAAATGTGACTAATGTTTAGCACATCTGATCTCTTCTGGAAGCTGATTCCAACTGCGGGCGGCATAATAACTAAAAGCAGACTCCCCTTGTTTTGTGTGAACCCTTGGTATTTCTAACTGACT
>NW_015549894.1:2051-2132 GCF_001515605.1 Sinocyclocheilus anshuiensis
CTGATTTAGTGACATGACTACTGAAACTAAGGTCTGTCTCCAGAATCACACCAAGATTCCTGACTTGATTGACTTGATTTT
>NW_015549894.1:3206-4086 GCF_001515605.1 Sinocyclocheilus anshuiensis
TCCTGCTGACTTTCAAAGGAGCTATGTCATCAATAACATTCTTAACTTTTGAGTTAAAGGAATCAAGGAGAAGATCAACAGAGTCTGCAGAAATGCTTGCTGTTAAAGATACAGCCTCCATAAATAGCACACTAGTGTTTTCGTTAATGCATCTCTTTCTGACAGAGACAGATCTAGATTCAGTGGTAGCAGAGATCACTATATCAAAGAAAATACAGAAGTGATCAGATAGTGCTACATCCTTAATAACAATGGATGAAATGTTTAGACCTCTACTGATGATTAAATCTAGAGTATTTCCACGATTGTGTGTGGGTTCATGCACATGCTGAATATAATATAAGGATATGATTGTACTTTATTGTACACTTTATTACACGTTTTTATTGTTGTTGTTTTTTAAAATGAATTTATAAATGAAATAATTAAAAAGGGCAGAAAAAATAGAGATACACATCTAAATTAAATGACTGAACAAAAAAAATTAATAAAAGAAAAAATGTAAGAAATATATTTCAAACACTGGGGGGAGGTCTGTCAATGACTTGCTAACTTGCACGAAAACTAAAATATATAATATTGCATTATAATTATTATATCCGAGTTGTCTGGAACGCAGCATTAGGTTAACATTTCAATAAACGAGCATGTACTACAATTACGAGCCATTCTATAAGGTGACATTTCAGCACTTGAGAAACGGATAGCGACTCCTAGTAGCACTTAAAGCACGGCTACGTGCGACTGTGTTAAGTGCATTTTTGGGAAACGCACGTGAAACAATAACGAACGATCGTAAAATTACTCAAATAAGATCAATCGTTATCGAGAAACGCAGCCCTGGACATTTCCTGCCCTCCCACCCAACCCATCAGTGGGG
>NW_015549894.1:4459-4941 GCF_001515605.1 Sinocyclocheilus anshuiensis
GCTGGACACCATGGCACCAAGGCCACCTACGAAACGCTCAAGCAAGTAGCATACTGGCACGGCATGCAGCAAGACGTGGCGGAGTACGTAAAAGGATGCCTGGTGTGTTGCCAGTTCCAACCGGCAAACCCAAACCACCGAGCACCACTGCAACGGAAAGGAATGACCTTCCCATGGTCGGACCTCCAAATAGATTGGGTAGGACCCCTACCACGGTCAACACGGGGTAACAAATACTTCATCACCGTGGTTTGCGAATTCACAAAGTGGGTAGAGTGTCTCCCAGCTCCCAACGATACAGCAGAAATGACAGCCTGCCTTTTGATGAACCACATCTTCTCAAGGTTCGGACTGCCTTTAAGGGTCAACTCTGACCGAGGAACCCACTCCACCGCCGAAGTCATGAAGGAAGTGTGGAAACTCCTGGGTATACAGGCCAAGCTCCATATAAGCCATCACCCAATTTCCTCAGGTCAAGTGGA
>NW_015549894.1:5030-6811 GCF_001515605.1 Sinocyclocheilus anshuiensis
CCAATCAAAAGGATTGGGATATTAAGCTTCCTCTGGTACTGATGGCCGTCAGGGCCACCCCTCACCGGTCTACTGGAGTACCCCCGTTCGAGATGATGAAGGGGCGACAAATGACACTACCGCTACACCTGCTGTACCAACCTGGTGACATGAACCTCATCACCGCCTACACCGCTCACCAGTACCTGGAAGAGTTGCATCAGCACCTGAGAACGACTTTCACCTTCGCACAACAACAACTCCAAAGAAGCGCGGAAGGTCATAAAGCCTACTACGACCAAAAGGCCTCTTACCATGAACTCAATGTCGGAGACAAAGTGTGGTACTACAGCTTCGCCCAACCAAGGCAGAACACTCCCCATCGCCTGTCAAAGAAATTCCTACCTCACTAGACAGGACCCCACAAGATCGTAGACAAGCTCTCACCTGTTGCCTACCGAATCAAAATCAGACAAGGGCACAGCGAGCCAGTCCTTCGATGGGTCCATCGAAACCAGATAAAGAGGCACTAGGGCTCCAGCCGACAGGAATAGGGGGAAGATCAAACCCACTGACACAGACCAACAATCCCATGCTCTACAACACACTAACATAATTTCGTACAATCGTTCTAGGAAAACATATAGCTACCTTGGTTAAACACTTACACACTCTCCTCCGCCGCACTGCTAGGACCAACCTCTAGTAGAGAGGCGGTACTCCACACATGTTTTTTTTCTCCTTGTGTCTCTCTTTGTGTTTTTTGTTTCCCCCTCTCACTACAATTTCCTTTCCCCTCTAGTCCCCTCATCAGGGAACTCCCTTAACCGGTCCTCAAATCCAGGTCCTGAAATTGAGATTGACGCCCCTTCATTAAAATCGTCAAAACCGATGGCTACTCAACACTCCAGCGCGTACAGCTACCCTCACCTATGATCAACCTGACACTGCCACGTGCATTATCCTGCCCAACCAAACTCTATGGATCACTGTCCCTAAGGGCTCGATCCTCCGTATTGACGATTTAGCATTGTATCACTTTACCGACGACGAGTATCAGGCTGAACTCGAAATCTCACCCTTCTTCAAAGAGCATTCCTTCGTCCTTGATCCAGAATTGGAAGAAAGGATCAAGGAGGAAGGAACGCAACTTATTGATTTTACTCCTGTGGATACAGCTTTAGAAGCTATCGCTCGCCTTCCGCCCGCTGGCGCGCCAATCATTCGGTCTTGGTCTGCCGCTGACACAGCGCTTTGCATCCCTACTATTGTAGGATATGTTGTGACTTTGACACTGGCCTTCCTCCTACACAAGCGAGTGAATGCCGTCCAAGAGTCTTTCAACAAATGCACGCCTGGTCGTCCCGCGCATTTTCCGACGTTATAAAACTGACCCAAGAACCTGAACCTGAGAACTCAACCAACCTGATTGACAGCACGCCTATACCGCCTCGTCGAACCCCTGACAATTAAACCAATCAAAATGACCCAATTACAAATAATCCTAAATAATTCACCCCTACGGCTTCTCAAGTTTCTAACCTGATCATTCCCAAATTACCCAAGTCCTGCACCAGGATTCAGTCAGTGATGGAGATGTTGTTTGTGTCTTGTGTGTGTCTGTTCTCTCTGCCTCTTGTTCCAGTGCCCGCTGACATTCGCAATGAGAACCTCACCAAGCAAAAGGGGGATATATATAGGATTTCTATCGAACAGACACAGATACGCCATTGAATCAACTCATCACGAGGTCTAAACTAACCATCACTATCACATGACGTCAATATTCTGAGTCAGTTCCT
>NW_015549894.1:7003-8483 GCF_001515605.1 Sinocyclocheilus anshuiensis
TGTGTGCCTGTTCTCTCTGCCTCTTGTTCCAGTGCCCGCTGACATTCGCAATGAGAACCTCACCAAGCAAAAGGGGGATATATATAGGATTTCTATCGAACAGACACAGATACGCCATTGAATCAACTCATCACGAGGTCTAAACTATTCATCACTATCACGTGACGTCAATATTCTGAGTCAGTTCCTGTCAGCGCTTCGTCGCTATCTACTTAGAAGAGGGATAATAATTAACTCAATCAGGAGAACGACAATAGATCTTTTCTTACAACACGGGCCGAGGAGAAGCACCTCATGGGCCAATGTATGGAACTGTTATGTCCAACAGGAAAAGGACGAGTAAATTAACTGACGCCCTCAGGCCTGCAAACACTGGATCTATACGTGACTATCACATGACTCTTGACCACCTGCTTCCTGCCCTTCTGAAACCCAACTGACACGCGTTCTTTTCTCTTACAACAAAAGAAACAGAACCTTGCATGACGGTTTTAAAAGACAACCATTTAAAATCATTTAAAGTATTAGAGCAATATACTCCCAAATAATATGCTTTCTGTTTGATGTGTTATTGGAACCTATGATATTTTAATCTTTGCCTTATAACTTTTCCTTTTAGTAGATAACCAGTGTTTAGTAATAGGTGAAAGCTTGTTTTATTTGCAGAACATTGGCGTGAATGAAAAAAATGATATTCGGCATCATTCTCTGGTGATAATATTTTATAAGAAGTTATTAAAACTTGCAGAAATACTCCCCACGGGGAGCATGTGATTCATGCATGATAACCCAGTCAACAATTTGATCTCACAATGATGTCATCATGAGCTCACATGATTCTCATGGTGTGGTCACAATGTGTGTGTCACAGTGAGCTAAAAGTGTAACCACACAGCGCACTCACTGTGTGCTCATACTATGCTCCCAATGTGAGGTCACTGCACATTCACTGTGCGCTCATACTGTGGTCACAATGTGAGGTCACTGCACACTCATGTAGTACTGTAAGGAATTTAACTCATTAATTCTATAACGGAATTAATAATTAATTTTATTTCTAGCTCAGGTTTTGAAAGGACTCGAATCTGAAAATTCGATGTCCACCTGATTAGAACTGATTTAAAATTGTAATAGTTTACACCTTATCAACGGTCGTCCAGCGAGCTGTTAATGTCCGTGTATCTTAATCTGACTGTGTGTATTTTCCTTGGCCACAGGTCAATACAATTATGATAATTTGTAAGCTCCTAGCGAGGTAACGTGATCTTGGCAAGGTTTGACTTTAAAATTATACGACACCAGACAATGCTTCTTTGTACTTGCGTTTTGCTGAAATCTGAGAAGCGGAGAGGTTTTCTCGTTGCTGACGCAGGCTTCCTGGATGGCTGCTGGACGGAAATTCCGTTGCTGATTGGTTACTGAGGTGACGTTTGGATGACGTCCCTTTTGGGAGATCCCTCGTTGGATTGGTTGCTTTCTT
>NW_015549895.1:0-338 GCF_001515605.1 Sinocyclocheilus anshuiensis
GTAAAGTCTAGGGACAGAAAAGTGGAAGTTTCTGTAGAATGACCCAACTATGGGCCTGAAGAGAAGATGGAATTTTTGATGTTGTCAGTAGAAGATTTCCCCTCGCTTCCTTCTACTCCTCTGAAGCCTCCCTCCAAAAAAGGCCGTGGTGAGCCCGCTGACGACATTATCACGAAACTTTCTGAGCTAATCAACATGAGGTCTGATAAACTGGAGTCAATGGTTGCGGCGAATACTTCTCACATTGCTGGTTTGAAAGAAAAGCTTAACTAGGGTGACCATACGTGCCATTTTCCCAGGACGCGTCCTGGCCAGGATTTCTATATTGCCTAAAATAT
>NW_015549895.1:20854-24531 GCF_001515605.1 Sinocyclocheilus anshuiensis
AATATTTTGAGATAGTGGATTTTTGACTTTCATGAGCTGTAAGCTCTAATCATCAAAATTAAAACAAAAAACTTTTGAAATGTTTTACTTTACATGTAATGAATCTGGAATATATGAACGTTTCACTTTTTGAAATAAGTTACAAAAAAATTAACTTTTTCACGATATTCAAATTTTTTTAGATGCACCTGTATATATATATATATACAGTGTTCGTACAAAATCTTAAACTATAAAAGTGCCACTTTGTCCCACTATCACGTGCAGGCTTGGCATTTTGCACTGGGCCATTGAACTACAAAATGAATTTTAAATTAGCAAAGTCATAATTTAATGACATTTTGAATTGTTTATGTAGTGATCTAATTCTATCCACCAAGCAATTGTATGTGAATGGGCTTGTGATTATGGTTATAGAGAAATAACGAGAAGACCAAAGTGCAGTAAAAGGTAAAACTGTTTGCACTACAAACCAGTACGTTCATAATTAAGACAATACATTAAAATAACATGGTAAGATACACCAGTTTGCAATAGCAAACAGCAAAACAAGCTAATATAGCTGGAATGACACCGGAAGCCAGACACATTAAATTTACAAATGGCCATGCCCACTCTTACAGGAAAAATAAGTGGGACATGTTTATTCATATGTTTATTTATGTAATGTAAACGCGTGACTTTTAATGCGTGACGTGCTTTAATGGGCGTGCGCGCAGAGCGGAAGGAGTTGCCATGGAAACGGGGCGCAACGCTGCAAATGTCACAAGGAAACAATAGGTTACTGTCGTAACCCCGGTTCTCTGAAACATCGAGTGGAGAGATCCACCTATGGGAAGGGCATCCACGCCTCACCTCTGCAGAAGCATCCAATTGCACCAAGTAAGGCTTGACACCTTAACCGAGCGCATATAGCCCCTGCATGCGCTACCTTTCCTCAGTGAGCATATTCGCTTCTCGTGCAGCAAGCGGGGCAAACTTGGTGGATCTCTCCCCTCGATGTTTCAGAGAACCGGGGTTACAAACAGTAACCTATTGTTCTCTTTCATTATGTCGTGTTTGAGATCCACCTATGGGAGATATGAACAGCTCCCCCGGTTGTCCAATACACTCACAGCGAGGCCCTGTAAAGCCAGAGGGCTTTCAGGTAAGTTTAGTCCCTAAAATCACACAAATATTACCTCTAACTGTTGTTGACACTTCTCTTACTTGTATTTGATTCGCTTCTGTTGTTTATTTACTTTATAAATATTTTTCTTCGAAAAAGTCCGTTAGCATCTCTTCCGTTTTCAGACGATGTATCGTTAGGTAACGTATGCTAACTCTATATTGTGCGCTTATTTATGAAAGTTTGGGCTTTTAATCAACTCTTTATGTGTAGATGAGAGCTTTTGACCGTTTTGTTACGGTTTTGCTGGTAATTTTTCAATGGATGATTGGAAATTGCTTAATTTATTTAACCTAAACCTATACACTATGCTGTTTACCGGTGACGTAACGTTATCAAGGAGCGCAAAAATTGGCTGAAAACTAATCTAAAGTTGTTTTGATCTTTTATGGTAAACAAATATTGATAAAACTGTTCTGTGATTTCAAGAGTGACAAAAGAACCCTTCTACAACAGAAGGGAATGTCCAAGATTTCAACATTTCTGAAGGGAGCTGCTGACAGAGATGTAGGAAACGCTGAAAAAGCTCATTAAATAACCTAATATGCATTTTTCACATATTTCGTCTATATCACCATGAATCACCATGAATTTGCTTTTGGAAAAATACACCTTTTTGATTTATTACAGTTATTTTAAGAAGGTTTTGACATCCTAACGCGAGTGACACC
The DNA here is from genome assembly GCF_001515605.1 of Sinocyclocheilus anshuiensis. Lineage (NCBI taxonomy): Eukaryota > Metazoa > Chordata > Actinopteri > Cypriniformes > Cyprinidae > Sinocyclocheilus > Sinocyclocheilus anshuiensis. The sequence continues at coordinate 22,694 of NW_015549895.1, forward strand.
ATATGAGCAATATTAAATGAACAAGTAAACCTAAAATATAAATTCTGTTATAACAGAATTTATATTTTAGGTTTACTTGTTCATTTAATATTGCTCATATGGTGTCACTCGCGTTAGGATGTCAAAACCTTCTTAAAATAACTGTAATAAATCAAAAAGGTGTATTTTTCCAAAAGCAAATAACAGATTCATGGTGATATAGGCGAAATGTTGTGAAAAATGCATATTAGGTTATTTAATGAGCTTTTTCAGCGTTTCCTACATCTCTGTCAGCAGCTCCCTTCAGAAATGTTGAAATCTTGGACATTCCCTTCCGTTGTAGAAGGGTTCTTTTGTCACTCTTGAAATCACAGAACAGTTTTATCAATATTTGTTTACCATAAAAGATCAAAACAACTTTAGATTAGTTTTCAGGGTAATTTTTCAATGGATGATTGGAAATTGCTTAATTTATTTAACCTACACCTATACACTTTGCTGTTTACCGGTAACGTAACGTTATCAAGGAGCGCGAAGATTGGCTGAAAACTAATCTAAAGTTGTTTTGATCTTTTATGGTAAACAAATATTGATAAAACTGTTCTGTGATTACAAGAGTGACAAAATAACCCTTCTACAACAGAAGGGAATGTCCAAGATTTCAACATTTCTGAAGGGAGCTGCTGACAGAGATGTAGGAAACGCTGAAAAAGCTCATTAAATAACCTAATATGCATTTTTCACATATTTCGTCTATATCACCATGAATCACCATGAATTTGCTTTTGGAAAAATACACCTTTTTGATTTATTACAGTTATTTTAAGAAGGTTTTGACATCCTAACGCGAGTGACACCATATGAGCAATATTAAATGAACAAGTAAACCTAAAACATAAATTCTGTTATCACAGAATTTATGTTTTAGGTTTACTTGTTCATTCTGTTATCTTAAGATAACAGAATTTATGTTTTAGGTTTACTTGTTCATATTTAATATATTATCCTTTGTATATATTTAATATATTATCGTTTTTGTTTTTTGCATTTCACCTCTGCTCTAGTGTGTTTCCTTCTAATAAACCTGGAACTGCATACTAAATATTGTTGGCTCTGTGTCAAATTGCTTGTTTTGTTCCTAGATTCTTCAATGCTGATGGCCTGCTGCACCCCAGCAGAGTCGGAGCGAACCTCCTGTCAGACAACATCTCCAAGATGCTATTGACCATAAGGCTAGTGAGTCAAATCTCAAACATACACTAGTGTTCAAAGTTTGAAGTTGATAACATTTGTAATGTTTTGGAAAGAATTCTCTTCTGTTCACCTCTGCAGTAATTATTTGATTAAAAATAAGTAAAAAGAGTAATATTGTGAAATATTATTACAATTTAAAATAGCTGTGTTCTATGTGAATACATTGTAAACTGTAATTTATTCCTGTGATGATAAAGCTGAATTTTCAGCATCATTACTCCAGTCTTTATTGTCACACGATCCTTCAGAAATCATTCTAATATGCTGATTTGCTGCTCAAGAAACTTGTTATCAGTGTTGAAACAGTTGTGCTGCTTCATATTTTTGTGGAAACCGTGATACATTTTATTTTTCAGGATTCACAGATGAATTGAAAACAATTTGCTGCTGAAAATTTTTGCGGAAACAGTGATATTGTTTGGCATTTACCGATGAATAGAAAGTTCAAAAGACCAGCATTTATTTGAAACAAAAATCTTTACGAATGATTTTGATCAATTTAATGCATGTAACACTACCATTCAAAGGTTTGGAGTCTATGTAACAACGAATCATAAAACAAATGTCAGCATATCTGTATTTTAACATTGATCATAATCAGAAAT
>NW_015549896.1:0-775 GCF_001515605.1 Sinocyclocheilus anshuiensis
ATTTGAAATTAATTACAAATACAATGTACTTAAGCGGCGAAAATAACATTTAATTTGAACTTATGTGTGTTCTTTTAAAGTATATTATTTCCGCAATAAGTACACTTTATAAAAGTATACTTAAGTGCACTTCTTTTTCACAAGGGCAGATTTACAGATGTGTACAACTTTATTAACAAATTGTTGAATTGTGCTCAAAATCTATGGAAATATGTGGAATTGAGTGCAGATTCCATGCAGATCTACTCATACCTCACAGATTACTGAGGAGATGATTTATGATGCAAACACTGAGGTCTCTGGAGGCAGTGTCTTCTCAAAAAATTGGATGACAAAATAATCGATATTACAAACATAAATTGCAAATGTTACCAAATATGGCATTAAAAGTATAAAAGTCACTCGTTTTTATAAAGTGACACTGTCCAACAGCGACACCCGCAGGTAAAGTTACAGCGGAGGCTTGCCTCCCTTCAGTCCATAGACTTTCAGCAGAGACCCCATAGCGTGCCATGGGTTTAGTGGGGGGTAATTGAGAATGAATGGGGAAAAGTCACGTGAGAGGACGCAATGCCTCCATCGCGATATGATCGGTTACGATTGAATGTGATTGGTTCATGCGATAAATCCAGCCTCTTGTTTTCGTGCGAGCTCTCGGCCTGAATGAAGAAAATGATGGCGTTATTGACTAATTATAAAGTAAGTAAACAACTCTCCCGCTAAGATACCAATACTTTGTGTCACGTCAAAATAAAACTTGAAATGGTCTGAAAAC
>NW_015549897.1:0-245 GCF_001515605.1 Sinocyclocheilus anshuiensis
ATTTTACCAAAGTAAAATTAAAATTCTGGCTTAAGTAAATTTTTTTATTTATTTTTTTAGTTTTTATTATTTATTATATTTTATTATTCATTTAAAATGAGACAAATCTGCTATTATTTTAATCTCATATCTGTTATTTATCAGTTCAGATAGTTTTTTAATGCTTTGGTTACTAGCAGAAGACACTAACCAGTTTTAAATTCCAGTTGCGCAGATGGGGCACGTTGTAACACTGCGTTACAATG
>NW_015549897.1:763-1469 GCF_001515605.1 Sinocyclocheilus anshuiensis
CTCAGATGTTACAATGTACCCCACCTACGGGGCATGTTGTCACATTTCACTTCCATTTTTTGAGGGTAAATAAAGAAAAACGTATACACTGTAATTATGAAACAAAGCGACATATTTGTACTAGACAAGTGTAAAATTACTGTGGATAAAAAAATATATATATTCTGAACCCCATGTGGATTTACACAAACTGAGAAAGTCAAAAAGTGTTACTTTGTGCCCCGCTTTCCCCTACCTCTGTAAATAAATACAATATAAATTCACGTCTCGCGCACTTTAATGCCCTTTGAATGTAACGTGTACGTTCCCTTGGAACTGGAATCATGGCGGAATTTTATGTTAAGTCCACTTCGCAGGGCACTTACGGTCGAATAAGCCAACGCTTGAATGCTGCCTGAACAAGAAACCTCCTTACGTTACTGAAGGGAAAGTGTTGACTGGTGTCACTGTCTCGCGAACGCGCCGGCGGATCTTCACCAAATTCGGGGGATCCCTTCAGCTCGAGGAGCCCTCTCGAACGCCATCCTCCGCGCGTTGGTAGCCCCCCGGGATCGCTAGATCGGTCGGCGCCGGACCACGAATTTAACCACCTGTAACTCCCGAACCCCGGGGGCTATCCACGCGGGGGTGGTCTCATTCGAAAGAGGGCCTCGAGACGTACACTCGATTCGCGTTCGCGAGGGTTCCTTGAGCTGAAGAGATCCCC
>NW_015549897.1:1774-1992 GCF_001515605.1 Sinocyclocheilus anshuiensis
AAGAAGGCGTGGTTTCAGGAACAGCAGTAGTGTTGATGCAGCCATGTCAGGGAGACGCTGTGTTTCAGTGCGAAAGCAAAAGCACTTTATTTGGCCTTCCGGAGGTAGATGCAATTAGGAATCATCGGTTAAGATTTATTTACAACAGAACCGCACAACCCAGATGTTCGAGGTTGTGCAACGCATTTTATGGACGACAGTTTTTTTTTTAACCTAGA
>NW_015549898.1:0-513 GCF_001515605.1 Sinocyclocheilus anshuiensis
TGGCGTATTAAACATTCTATTTATGTGAAAAGACACAAGTTTGATTCAAGTAAAAATAAAGAAAATAAAGTCTTTATTGTCATTGTATTGTGCAAAATACAATACATTTGGGAAACTTATCGCTGCACACACACATGCCGCCTTGCTATGACACATATGCTTATTAAATAGACAATTAAACCTTACAATGACATCCCAATGAACAAAACATCTAAATGATACAGTTGGTGTAAGAATTTTTATTGACCACCAGATGGCAGGGTAGAGCACTGTGTCAAAAGCTTCGAAGCCTCACTGCTTCAAAAGCCTCATTTGGCACATCCCCAACAAAAACTACCCCGTGGGGGAAAAACAGGCTGGCAAGGCAGGATCAGGACAGGACACAACACGACAGGATACATTCGATGTTGATGTGATGATAATGATCTGGCACGGGACTGCAAACACAAGGATGTCTGAACTGCGCCGTCGCGTCTTCTTCTTCAGCCTGCGCGTGAGGCGTCTTCTTCTTCT
>NW_015549899.1:0-1684 GCF_001515605.1 Sinocyclocheilus anshuiensis
GTTGTCTGCTTGTTCTTCTGTTTCTTGTTCTGTGTTACAGGAGGAGCCTTTGGACCTGCCTAACGTGCCTGAGGAGTACCTAGACCTGGAGGAAGTATTCAGTAAGTCTCGAGCAGCTTCTCTTCCTCCGCATCGTCCTTATGACTGTGCTATAGATTTATTGCCAGGGACTTCTCCGCCTAAAGGCAGGTTATATTCACTTTCTGTTCCTGAAAGGGAGGACATGGAGAAATATATTTCTGATTCTCTTGCAGCCAAGATCATCCGCCCTTCCTCTTCCCCTGCTGGGGCGGGATTCTTCTTCGTGGGTAAGAAGGATGGTTCTCTGCGGCCTTGTATTGACTATCGAGGGTTGAATAACATCACGGCAAAGAATGCTTATCCTTTGCCGCTGATGTATTTGGCTTTCGAGCGGCTGCAGGGGGCTTCCTTTTTTACGAAGTTGGATCTTCGCAACGCCTATGATTTGGTCTGCATCAGGGAGCGAGATGAGTGGAAGACCGCTTTTAATACCCCCAGGGGGCATTTTGAATATTTGGTTATGCCGTTCGGGCTGTCCAATGCCCCCGCGGTCTTCCAGGCACTTGTCAATGATGTGCTGAGAGACATGGTTGACCAGTTCATATATGTTTACCTGGATGACATATTGATTTTTTCTTCGTCTCTCCAGGCACATTTTCAGCACGTCAGGCGAGTGCTTCAGAGGCTGCTTAAGAATGGGCTTTTTGTCAAGGCGGAGAAATGCGTTTTTCATGCACAGTCGGTTCCGTTTTTGGGTTTTATTGTGTCGTCCGAGGGGGTGCGCATGAATCCCGACAAGATTCAGGCTGTGGTTGATTGGCCAACCCCAGATTCCCGCAAGGCCCTGCAGAGGTTTCTGGGCTTTGCCAATTTTTACCGCCGGTTTATTTGCAATTTCAGCCAGCTAGCCACTCCTTTGACTGCCTTAACCTCCACCAAGGCTCCGTTCAGGTGTTCAAGCGCAGCGGAGGCTGCGGTTACTAAACTGAAAAGCTGCTTGTTTCGGCTCCTATTCTAGTGACACCCGACCCTTCACGTCAGTTTGTGGTGGTGGTCGACGCGTCTGAGGTGGGGGCTGGAGCGGTACTTTCCCAGCGTTCCCTCGCGGACGACAAGATGCATCCTTGCACGTTTTATTCTCATCGTTTGTCTTCCGCAGAACGCAACTACGATATTGGTAACAGAGAGCTGTTGGCGGTTAAGCTGGCTTTGGAGGAGTGGCGTCATTGGTTGGAGGGCTCGGGGGTACCTTTCATTGTCTGGACCGATCACAAGAACTTAGAGTACATTAGATCCGCCAAACGATTGAACTCTAGGCAGGCTCGGTGGGCACTTTTTTTCGGTCGGGTTGATTTTTCTATTTCGTACCGTCCGGGCTCCAAGAACATCAAGCCCGATGCCTTGTCTCGCATTTTTGATCATTCCGAATGTCCATTCTCTCCCAGTTCCATCGTGCCGGAGAGACTGGTAATCTCTGCGGTTACTTGGGAGATCGAATCGAAGGTTCGTAATGCCTTACAAGGGGTAACGCCTCCGTCCGTTTGCCCACCGAGTCGTTTATTCGTGCCAGAGAAGTTGCGGTCTGACGTCATCCGCTGGGGTCACTCTTCTAAGATCGCTTGTCATCCAGGAGTGAATCGTACTATTTTTCTGGTAAAACAAC
>NW_015549900.1:0-877 GCF_001515605.1 Sinocyclocheilus anshuiensis
CACGGCTGTTCACAGAAAAGTGAGCAAGACACCACAGTTACAATAGCATGATTATGGATAAATAAGAAAAGACATAACCAAATCAGGCTACATTTATTTTCATACTAAATATCTCAACACACATCATTGGATATGACATTAAGCTCAACTTAGATTAATTTAGTAAAAAAAGGCTTGCCTGCTGACATTAAGCTCAACTTTTAAACTGTAGATTGATTTAGTAAAAAAGGCTTGCCTGCTTTCTTTGGCGTATATTTGTATACTTTTACGATCTAATCAATCTCAGCATGCGTTAATTTTGTGTTGCAATATGTTTGCCTCTCTAAGGTTAAATTATGCCTGCATCTTTCTTTGGCCTATGCTCTGGAAGTGATCTGTTAATTCTGCTAAACTTTAAAACTGAAACTAAACTATTTAAAAACTAAATAAAAATGTGTTCACAAAACAAAAACTAAACTAAAACTAACAAAAATATTAATGAAACTAATAAAAACTAAACTGAATTTTATAGCAAATTTGAAAACGATATTAAAATAAAACAAATTTAAAAATTCAAAACTATAATAACCTTTATCCCTATCGGCCGATAAATGTAAATTTTTCTGTTATCGTTATCGAACCGATAAGAGAATTTGGCCGATATCTTAAAGCCGACTGTAACAAAGTTCGTAGATCGGGAAGAAGGAGGTGGGAACCGGTGAACATTTAAACATAAAAAAAACTTTAATAATCAAGACACTTCAGATGTGCATTGTTCACCATGATGATTTTTAATTGCTTGAAATATTATTGGAATCACTTCGAAAAGGAAAATACAGTGAACGGCAACATTTGCAGGGCAAGTCTGTCATATTATAATGAGATCATTAGCTACTGT
>NW_015549901.1:0-907 GCF_001515605.1 Sinocyclocheilus anshuiensis
CGTTCACAGTGGAGCAGTTCATAGAGTTTTGTTTTGAACTTGGACTAAATAGTCAGTGCATGCTTATCGAGGCACGGTTTTGGGACATTCTAAAACGCTTAATGTAAACCACTGGATGACAAATTCAGTACATACCTTATTAATAAAGCATACAGACAAGCAGAATAGCCCAGAATATGAACGTAACCCGGTAAATTGAATTGCACTTTAAGAGTATCCCTCATAGAAAGAAAATGCTTAATTAATGGACTAAGATAGTGGTATAAAAAGGCCAAATTCGGTATACAGTTTATTAATAAATTATACATGAAAGCAGGTAAGAACAGAAGCGTTTTCCTCCCATAAAGAAAATGCGGCTTAATGAAGACGGTGATAAAAAAAAAAAAAAGTCCAAATATGCTATAGAACTTATTTAAAATATATTCTGTGTACATGCAAGTATGATAAGCGTTTTCTTCCCCATAGAAAACCGCACTTAACGTGGCTTAATATAAGAAGACAGTGATATAAAAAGCCCAAATTGTATATTTTATTAAAAAATATACTACAGGCAACCAACGCAGTAATCCATTAAGCCAGTGGTTCTCAAATCTTTTACAATGGCGTACCCCTAGAGCATTTAGCCGAACATTCTTCTGAGGACCCCCACTTAGACCGCAGTTACACGTTTTCCATTATGGGACAATATTTGCCCCCTTAAATTGATTTACATGTTTTTGTAAATCAATTACATGCATTTTTACTGTTATAGAGGCAAAGTTTTTCTAGCCTTATTAATTGTATGTCATGTTTTATGTCATATTCTTCACATTTCATTAAGTGTGTTATTAATATAATAAAGCAATAAATGATGGCAAAACGGAGTTATACTTGTAGATTCAAAACTAAAATCGCCAGTAGGTGGCGG
>NW_015549902.1:0-335 GCF_001515605.1 Sinocyclocheilus anshuiensis
TCCTTCCCTCTTCGAGTCAAGTCCACGATCATCTTCTGACTCCCATTGAGAAACGAAGGGACAGAAGAAAGAGGGGGGCCCGAGTTGCTGCATCTGCCATTGAGTCCTCGGTGCCGGCTCCAGCCTCTGAGAGCAGTTCAATGCCGGCTCCTGCCTCTGAATCGGCTGAACCCACCGCAGTCACGCCTGAGTCAACCACTTCCTCTGAAGCAGTCAAGCTCAAGGTAGCTTCGAGAGAAGTTTCCCAGTCATCCTCTGTTCCTGTGTCTGTCAAGTCTGTCCCAGTTAAGTCCAAGCCAGTCATGTCCAGTCTTGATAATCCTGTGTTTATGTTG
>NW_015549902.1:453-1864 GCF_001515605.1 Sinocyclocheilus anshuiensis
CCAACAGCTTCCTGCCCCGGGAGGCATAAGGGTAGGAGGGCCCGTGCCAGGAGGACTAGAACCCTTTGTTCAGAGACCCCTCATGCACTTATCATGGAGGATCTCAAGTTGCCTGCTGCTTCTGTCATGGCCATGGAGGCCAGTTCTGAGCAGCTCATCCTCAATATTACGACCACAGAGGTCAATCCTGAACAGCCTGGCCTTCCTACTATGACCATGGAGTCCAGTCTTGAGGAGACCGCTCTCCCCATCACTGTCACAGAGGCCAGTCCTGAGCAGCCCGCTCTCGCTGTCACAGTCACTCATGTCAGACCTGAGCAGTCCACTCCTGTCACGACCATGGAGACCACTCCTAAGCAGCCCACTATCCCGGTCATATCTATGGAGGCCGTTCTCAAGCCATCAGTCCCCACTGGCACGGAGTATGCTTCAGCCCTGGAGCCTCCAGTATCCGCTCGAGCCCCTGACCAGAGTCTAGTGTTGGCTCTAGGTCTAGAGTCTGCTCCATCCCAGTCCTGCCCAGAGTCTGCCTCATCCCAGTTCAGTCCAAAGTCTGTTCCAGAGCCTGTTTCAGAGTCCGCTCCAGTCTTCCAAGAATCCGTTCATGAGTCTGTTCCTGCAGCCCCAGAGGGCACTCAAGAATCAGGTCCTGGTGTTCCTGCAGCCCCAGAGGGCAGTCCAGCAGCCACCAAGGGCACTCAAGAATCAGTCCCTGGGTCTGTTCCCGCAGCCCCCGAGGGCAGTCAAGAGCCAGTTTCTGGGTCAGTCTTAGTAGCCCCAGAGGGCAGTTCTGCAGCCCCCAGGGGCAGCCAAGAGTCAGTTCCTGAGTCTATTCCTGCGGCCAAGGAGGGCATTTCAGCAGCCCCCAAGGGCCTTTCAGAGTCAATATTTGAACCTGGACCAGAGATCCCTAAGGGCATCCTTGTTACAGCCACAGAGCCCACTCCAGACTCCGCTCCAGTTACAGAAGCTGTCCCTGTCAGTCTTGTCACATCCTCAGAGGCCAATCCTGAAAATCTTGTCAGTCATGTAAAGCCCACCGAAAATAATCCTGTCTGCCATGCTGTACCCTCAGAGACTGTCCATGTTCTGGTCAAGGAGGCTGTTCCAGAGAGCCCTAATCTGCTCATTGAAGCCACCTCAGAATCCCTTGCCAGTCATGTCTTGCCTACCAAGAATATCCGGGAATCCGCCCATAATACCCAGTCCAGTAGGAAGCCCTCGCCTGTAAAACATGTCCCTGTTAGGAGAGGTGCCACCAATGGTGCCCCCACCTTTATCCCACCCTCTGTCTGTCCCAGTCTGCAAGGGTTCCCAAAGCCGGCACCACCCTGGTTAGTCCTAAACCATTCCCCTGGAACGTTTTCCGCCCTCCCTATCCCACCCCCTGTATTTCTGGACAGGCCTGGAC
>NW_015549903.1:0-2471 GCF_001515605.1 Sinocyclocheilus anshuiensis
CTTGGATGGGTTAAACGCAGAGCACAAATTCCGAGTATTGGCCACACTTCACTTCTATTCCGATATCATAGTACCTCACCTGGCTATAGATTAAGATTTTGTGTGTACAGATGGCTTGCTGCGTTTAATTTGTTACAATAACATTCTGTTCCATTAACTATATTCTTATGAACATCCCCCTAGGAGCTCTGTTGAAATATTTTGGAGGTGGGGCACAACCAATGCCGCCAGCCCCAAATGCTAGTGCTACAGCTGATGATACAGCAGGTGAGTTTTCAACAGTCAATATAGTTAGATGGGTAACCCATGCCTTTCGTGAGGCGTTTTATTTTTTTATATATTTTTTTTATATAACTGTTGCATTACCTTCTAATATGACATAACATTGCTAACTTTTATAATAATTTAATTATTTTCATCCTCTGCAGGTGAGGAGCACTTACCAGCACCTGCATCCACTGATCCTGCTGTTCCTTCCATGTCGGTTTCAACCTCAACAGATGTGGCAGGTAATCTAATAGCACAGCAGCCATTGTATTTGTTATTTATATAGAATATCATGCTATTTAATATTTCTAATTGTTAATGTAATTTATTTATTTTTTTATAGGTCATTCTATTTGTGGTCATTGGTGTCAATGTCACATGTACTCCCTTAGCAACTTTTAGCCTACACTATGGATCAACAGCTCCTCCAGTTGACCAGCTGAGTGGTCATCTACCCTGTCCGACTCATAAAGGACTGATCTGGTAAGCAGAGGGCCACTTCCTATAAAGGAAAACTTCACATTCCCTAAAAAACCTGATGGCCGAAGCTTCCACTAACTCAATCACTGCAAGTCTTACTGGTATTGAGTAATAGAACTTTGAACACACTGAAAAAGGAAAAGTTTCAGCCTTTTTTTTTTTTTTTTAATTAATTTATTTTAAGTTGTCAGTTAACCCTCAAAAACACGGTGTACTACAGTGGAACGTTAATGGGTGAACTTGTTTACAGTAAATGCATTGTCAGCTGGTTTATTTAGCTACTTTTCAGTGCACCACATTAAGCATGGTACTTAATACTGTAAGACTTTGAATGTTAAAGTGCAAATGAACACCTGACCACTCTTGCAGGTTTGGTATTGTTACAATTAAACCGTAGAAGGGTAAAATGCAAGGCAGACATTGGTATGATGTAAGCAACATGGCTACAACAAATGAAATTGATAATGGGTGTGTTAGATTTATAGTGTGTGAATAAGCATTGACAGTCAATCGTATTGGTGGCACTGAGGGGTCTCCAAATAAAATTCTGCTGGGGGGAGGCCCAAAAAGGCTTGGGTTGGCCCTGACTGGAACTATGAGAATGCATTCTGTTTCTGGCCCCAGTGTACCCACACGTTTCAGTAGTAGTAGTAGTGGTGGTGGTGTTCTCACAACTGCTGGATGTGGAACGGTGGTTCTTTTGAATGTGCGGTCTTTCTCTTCTTGCAGTCTTCGTCCTTCAAATGTTTCACACAAGGGCACTTGAGAAGCCTTTCTCTTGTATATCTTGTAGTCTTGCATTCGTGTCCCATTTGTGCAAGTCAAATTTTTTCTTAGTTTTCAACGGTACATCAGCTTTGTATATAAGCCATTTGTATTTGTACTGCTTTGTTTGGTATTTGTGCCCCATCGGCCTATGTCCTTGTTTTTATACTGTTTCCCATGTATTTTGCCTGCCACTTTAGTGACTTTTGACCTTTTGCATTTACATGTTTTATTTTGCCCCTTTCTGTTCATGCCTTTTATGCACCTTTGTGCCATTTACATATGCAATTTGTCTGTCATTAGGGTTATTCCCTTTTGCGGGGGGGAGGTGCGTGCTTTTATAAGTCTGGCTGTAATGCTTTTGAAGAGATTCTTTGTGTACATGAAGTATATTTGACTATTTATGCCACTTTTGTTCCTGTGCTCTTATGCTTTCATTTCAAGAACCTGATCTTTAAGGTCTTATACCATACTTTTGAATACTGAAGCATTTGCTTTGGTAATGGGACTAGGAGAGTTAGGATTGTATTTCGTTGCATTTATATTTCTTTCTTTTGCTTTAAAATTAGGTTTTGAACTTTGTCCTTGGTCAGTGACTTGTGCCCTTACAGCATTAACATTTATTCAGAAGCCTCGGCCTGTTAAGATCTAACTTGAAGATTTGAATCTACCAGTACAAATCTATCAACTGAGGCTGTATATAAGACAATTATATACGGTCTGCTCTGTTCCCTAACTTTCTTGTGGATCTCTCACCAGAAACGGAGAAGTGTTGGATAACCGGTTTCTTTTCTCTAACAGTTGGATATGTATTCTGTGCAAAATGCTTTAGAATGTCATGTAGTTAGCAACCTTAACTTGACATTTGCTATGTGTCCCATTTCAGTTGTGCAGCTTCAAGTTGGGTGTTTTCCTTCTGTTCTCTGATGGCAGCTCATTTGTCTGACAACTTCAGCACT
>NW_015549904.1:0-358 GCF_001515605.1 Sinocyclocheilus anshuiensis
GCCAAGATGGCCGCCACGCCTGAGTCGGACGCGGAGCTTGGGTTTTGGACTGAAAGGTCTGATTGTTAGTGTGATGGACCCACCTCTGATGTCGGTGCGAGCTGCAGGCATCCCGGTAACATCAGCGCTCTCAAGCCTCGCCATCTTAGAGGTCATGCCACACTCTGCTGCCCTTAATGTAATGGCGGTCGCCGTTTTGAGCGTGTGGGCTGCACACTGCACTCCTGAGGCCTCTTCTGTCCACGAGTCTGCTCCAGAGGCCTCTTCTGTCCATGAATCTGCCTCGGAGGCCTCTCCTGTCCATGAATCTGCCCCAGTGGCCTCTCCTGCCTATGAGTCTGTCTCAGAGCCCTCTCCT
>NW_015549904.1:679-830 GCF_001515605.1 Sinocyclocheilus anshuiensis
CAGAGGCCGTTCACAACCTCACTGCCTGTCCTGCTACGGCCAAGGAGGCCGTTCAAGAACTCACTGTCTGTCCTGCCAGTCCTGCCACGGCCTTTCATAAACTCATAGTCTGCCCTGTCACAGCCATGGAGGCCATTCATGAACTCACTGT
>NW_015549905.1:0-2411 GCF_001515605.1 Sinocyclocheilus anshuiensis
AGGAGTCCATGTGGCACAGGAATGCTCGAACCAGCTTTTGTCGGCACGGGGTTTAGATGTGCATCTCCAGATAGTAACAGTAACAACAAACATACCCTTCACTGAAAATATACTATTTGTTATCTACTCAAAATATATGTAGAAAGTTACCATATGTTGATGTAACAGTTTGTCTGCTGGTCACATGAACAGTCTTTGAAGAGAGAGCTGATGACACTAGCAGGAGCCTGACCTTTGCACTCATAACTTTCTGGTTCATTTAAAAAGTTTGTTTAAGACTCATGGATGTCATGTGGTAGAAAATACCTGCACTGTTAAAACCTAGTATACAATATGTTACATTTAAACTGACATGTTTAGGTGGAGCATGTCTCGTGTATATGACTGTGTATATGTATATGATGTATACGATTTTACTTTTCTTATTTCTACAACGAATGAATGAAACAACACATGTGAGGTATTCATAAGGTGTGACTTCTGGGGGTCAATGGGTCTCCTGAGAATATTTAATTGCACTTAAATGCAAAGATTAAGCTAAATGAAAAAGCGCACACATCTCCTAACCACATCAGACTCATGATGTCATGTGGTAGAAAATACCTGCACTGTTAAAACCTAGTATACAATACGTTACATTTAAACTGACATTTTTAGGTGGAGCATGTCTCGTGTATATGACTGTGTATATGTATATGATGTATATGATTTTACTTTTCTTATTTCTACAACGAATTAATGCCACTTTTGTCAGACAAATTTTAACTACAACAGATAACACATCGCTTTTCTTTCAAAATTATTAATTTCAAATTCTTCTGAGCGCAAGGCTCCTATATTGCAAGAATCTAACCACCAGGTGCATATGTCTCACTACACCACACACACACTCACAATAAGATTAAGCGTGAACACACTGCACTCCGTGACAGAGTCTCACCACCGCACACAAGGGCCTACTAGTGGCCTGCCTGAAATCCTCGGTTCCTGCAAATAGAAGACAAAATTAACCAAATAATCTCAAAACAAAAGAAATAATGCTAACAATTGTACAATGCTTAACACTTAAATGCAAAATCCAAAAGAAAATCAAGATCATATATCATATATATATATATACATACAACAGTTTGTTCTGTTTCTGTGAGATATTATACTGGTATCGCCCTTTCACTGTTTGTATCACTCCACTTCAATATTTCTCACAGCGAGTGTCATGGCGGACACCCAAATCCACAAAATTTTTTAAATAATATTGTTTTTGTGTCACGGAATGTAGTTTTAATAGTTTTTTTAGGCGAGAATGTACTTGTTTAGACTACAAATATACGGTTTGTTAATAACACTTAAATGCAAAATCCAAAAGAAAATCAAGACACCTGCTATTAGGTTAAAAATGTCTCATCAAATTGAGGTAGATATTCCCTACAATTTCATATAAACATACCAATAAAGTAAACAACAAAAAAAAATACAAACAAACCCAGGTCAAGCAGAGCAAAAAGAAATATAGATAAAGCAAAATCACACTGAAACCAGGTTAAACCATAAGAAACAAAAATACAAGAAACACAAAAGCAATTACAGACTAAAGAACAAATACAAACACAAAGCAAGAATCAATAAATCAGCAATAAACAAAATAAATGCACATAGAAAAAAAACTGGTCTAACAGAGGAGGCCGATACACAGCGCAAACACACGCCAAAGAGCAGTTTTAAGTCACAGGAACTAATTTCAACAAAGCAGCAGCATCAAAGAATGTTGCCCCGCAGGCTGCACTGAATGCAATGGATCCTAATCGAACTATTCCTCCTGAAAAGAATTAACCGTGAAATTATTTACCACATAAAATACTATACATCAATAGCGGTAGTTGCCCATACCTTCAGGTTGTGCACATACCTTCAGGTTGTCGCTATAGTCACGAGTCCGGTCGCACACGCAAACGGACATCAACACGGCGAAAAGTCACGGGATTACAGCTGGAGCATGTTGGATGAGAAAGGCAACCGCCAACTAACCACTATGACGTTTGCCCGTCGGAAAACTACAATCCGAATAAAACTAGTTACTTCAAGCACACCTCTTGATGCTCACTAGTTAGCAAACACATACCTGTGAGATGGGAAGAGCCAAAACCGGAATGGGCGGGCCTTGGGCAGTGACGCACAATCGGTGCTCCAACACACAACGGTGCCTTAAAAGTCCCCTTTTATATACCCGTGAAAGTATATGATTGGATAACTCATGTATATGACTGTATATGTATGTAATGTATATGATTTTACTTTTCTTATTTCTACAAAGAATTAATGCCACTATTGTCAGACAAATTTTAACTACAACAGATAACACATCGCTCTTCTTTCAAAATTATTAATTTCAAATTCTTTTCCATGGGGTTTTT
>NW_015549906.1:0-686 GCF_001515605.1 Sinocyclocheilus anshuiensis
GTAGGTGGCAGTAGTTGGGGCCTTTCTGCTTCTACGATCTCAGTCAGTGTGTCATCGAAGCAGCTTTGGCAGGCTGCCAGGCCGTTACCCAGCGCCGACTTGTGATTTTGAGCATATCGTGCTTCTACGTTGCGCCCCTGGAGGGCCATCAGCCATATGGCTATGCGTGCGTTTGTGACCACACCGTCGCGGATGCGCTGGCTATGCGACCACTCTTTTGTCCTGGTCATGCCGTTGATATATATCAGCGCTGAGGCAGTGGCTGGAGAATCCAGCGTCCAATTAGAACTCCTTCTGTGGATCTGGGTAAGCCAGACATGGAGCAATGCACAGATGTCGTTTCAGCTCATTCATGGCATTTTGCTGATCGTCTGTCCAGACGAAGGGGAAGTCCTTTTTCAGAAGGGCAGTGAGAGGGTGTGCAATGTCTGAATAGTTCTCAATGAACTGCCTTGAATAGTTGCACACGCCTAGAAAACTTCGAAGTTCTGAGACATTGGCGGGTGGTTTAATGTTCTGAATGGCCTGGATGCGGCTGGTTTGTGGCTCAATGCCCAGTGGTCTGATGAGCAGGCCCACGTAGTTGACCTTGGTCTTACACCATTGTCCTTTGTGGAGGGCAATCTTGGCGCCGGCGGCGATCAGTTGGTGCAGGACGTGGTCAATTTCTTTCAGGTGATCAGTCA
>NW_015549907.1:0-418 GCF_001515605.1 Sinocyclocheilus anshuiensis
AGGGGTATGGTGGTGCAAGTTGAAGATTTCCCAAGAAAAAATAATGTTTGCCAAACAGTGTGGTGCCACCCTATGGCCCAGTGTCCCCAATGTTATAGTTTGAGTGCTAATCAAACATCTATAGCCATAATACTGAGGTAGTGGGCTAGTCTCATGGGGACATGAGTCATTAAGCAGGGGGAGAGTGTAACCCAGTGCGGGTTATTATTAAGCACATTAATACCTTTTCCCATGTAATGTGATATTTATAAGGTTTTATGAGTCAGATAGTATTCTATCAGTCTGTGTGCTCAGTTGATGCACTCAGGTACTGTCCCTTTAAGAGTTACGGTGAACTATAAAGTTTGTTTGTGATGCACTTGCTCAAAACGTGTTGTGACCCAGCATGTTTGTTCCTTCTTTCGTGATTTGAGATCAG
>NW_015549907.1:700-880 GCF_001515605.1 Sinocyclocheilus anshuiensis
TTTTCCTGCGAGCCTGCTTTTAAAGACAGCACGAAGCTTCGTTAATTGTTATTAAGCAGAGTGAAAAAAAAACCCCAGCCGTCTAACTGGTTATTGACTGCCTATGGTCATCTAAATTGAGTTTATTTAGAGGATGAGATTGAGTTGGCCGCATTCTAAATCCTCACTGTCATCGTGGGA
>NW_015549908.1:0-2120 GCF_001515605.1 Sinocyclocheilus anshuiensis
TAAATGTATAATACGTCAAAAGGTGGTGTCAGAATACCTACCCAGTCTCCTAGCGCTGTGTACCTACTATAGCATATATGTGTGACATGCTATTTGTATGTAGAAATAATTTTTTTTGCGTGCATATGATACGCAGTGTTAACTTCTTGGTTAAAATTGGTGCTGTGGGTAAGGGTGTATTATATGTACGTGAAAAATATGTCATATGCACGCAAAAGGCAATTTCTGAGTATAAATAACACCCCCAATGAAAACTAACGTAAATTTGTGCCACTTACACACACTTTCAATGAGATCGGGCTTGCGAAAGGATATTTGTTTACAATAAAGATGCTCTGCAGAGCCAACATCGATGACAGCAAGTTTGCGATTAATCAGGTGTTCATTTAAAAAGAAGCACTGAAAATGCCCATGACTGAAATGTGAAAATGTGGAAAGACTGGTTTCCTGGAGCCCATCACTGGGTTGCCGGTAGTTCATCTGTAATGTAATCAAATTGTTAGAATAAAAACACAACACACACAACATGGGACTCTTCCAAACACCCTTACCTTGACCTGGCATTATTATTGGAATGGAAATTGACGGCCTTTGAAATTGTGCTTCAGACAAAGCATACTGCTTCTCCATAATCTGAAGCTTTGCTTTCTTCAGCGTGGCCCGGGCGAGGTCATTTGCCTCTTGTAGCCCTTGCTCGATTCCCCACAGAACTTCTAGCTTTTCTTTTTCAAGCTTCAGCAGCTCTTCACTGCAGTCGCATCGGATAGAAGGACGCCTTCTGGAGCCCCTCCCAGATTGCTGGAGCTGGGCGACCTCAGTGGAGGCTAGTGAAGGTGCGGACAGGTGTGGTTATGCCGGTGCTGGAGAAGCACTGCCGCTGCTGGCGAGGGAAGAGGGCGTGTTGGTGCGAGGGGGTAACGATAGCGTGCTCTGAGAGCATGGAGTGGTATCCACACCTGCTCTCAGATCTATCCCCCCTGAGATACCCTGAGGCCGCTTCTCCGAGGATTGCCAGGGCCTTTTCCTCGTCGGGGCTCAGTGCAGGCACAGAGCTGGGCCCTCCACCCGTTCTTTCCCGGTCTCTCCGGACTGCAGCGCTGGCAAAATCGTGCCACTTTTTTCGAACAACATCCCACTGTCTCAGTGGGCAGGAAGTAGACGCTGCCATTTTCATGGCTATGCTTTGCCACATTTCTTTTTTGTTTTTGCTTGACACTGTTGTCCGGAAACTAGAAAAAGTACACCTTTGTGGTATGCCACCTCATCTAGCAGTATGGCCATTTTGTTAGAAGTAAAGCTGGGGGCTCTCCTCTTGCAGTCTTTTTTCCCCACCATAGTGGTTGTTGATATGTCTCGCATGTTGCGCTTTTATTGGGTAAGCCATCCGATCACACAAATGAGTAATTTAAAGCAATAATGTGATGCGGCTGGTGGGTAATCAACACAGATTGTGGAGAACATTAACACACTATGGCAAATTATGATAATATAAATGACCCTTTTAAAAGCAAGCGAAGCCAAACAGCCAGTTAATGTAGCTGGTTAAGGAAGAATACTTTTGGCCGTGAGGTTGCGGGTTCGCACACTTGCAAAATTATACATACATATGTGTGTGTGTGTGTGTGTGATATCCAAGGTTGCATTTAGTTTGCAATTTGGATTATTTTATAAATGCAGTGAGCCCCGATAAATGCAATTTCTAATATTTCTAAAGTGCTTCTTTATAATGAACATCGCTTTCTCAATACTTTACCCACTCTATAACGCAGTGAAGGAGCTCCTGTATATAGTGAACAATCGATTCTCGAGCCATCGATATCAACCTATTCAGTACCACCGCCATGGACAGCACCTGCTAACGTCGCACGTAAGAAGGTTTACCTTAAGCAACATCCTAAGGTATAGTTCGGGGAACACACCTAGGAAAGGTATCCTAACGCCCCAGTATAGTGACGGGGACACTATACTGTCAAAAAGCACCGTCCTTCGGATGAGACGTTAAACCGAGGTCCTGACTCTCTGTGGTCATTAAAAATCCCAGGATGTCTTTCGAAAAGAGTAGAGGTGTGACCTCGGCATCCTGGCCAAATTTGCCCATTGGCCTCTGATCATCATGGCCT
>NW_015549908.1:2245-2841 GCF_001515605.1 Sinocyclocheilus anshuiensis
TCTCCTCTCCACCAGTAAGCTGGTGTGTGGTGGGCGTTCTGGCGCACTATGACTGCCGTCGCATCATCCAGGTGGATGCTGCACACTGGTGGTGGATGAGGAGATACCCCCTCACAATGTAAAGCGCTTTGAGCGCCTAGAAAAGCGCTATATAAATGTAATGAATTAATTTAGTTAAGACATACCTTTAGAGTCTTCGTAGCGCGCTAAGGGACAACGTTATCGGGAAACGCAGCCCAGATCTCTATGTGGAGCACTGACTGCTGTTAAACTCCTTGTGCATTAAAAGATCTCATTTGATTATTACAATTAACGGCATAATGAATGTTTGGATATGTATATTGGTATTAGCAACTTTCACACTACCGTAAAAGATATAAATAAGGGCTTTCAATTTTTTTTGTTAAGACTCCTTGTGCATTAAAAGATCTCGTTGGATTAATACAATTAAAGAGCACCTATTATGCAAAATCCACTTTTACATGGTGTTTGGACATAAATGTGTGTTGGCAGTGTGTGAACACAACCACCCTGCAATGATAAAAATCCACCCACTCAGAATCAGAATCAGAATGAGCTTTATTGCCAGGTATGTT
>NW_015549909.1:0-1552 GCF_001515605.1 Sinocyclocheilus anshuiensis
TTGAGAGTTTGTTACCAGTTCGAAAATAAAAGAAAAAATGCTGACATCTCACTGTGATCTAAAATAAAAAATATCAGACCGTTAAGCGCCAGTAGTCAAAATCTATGTTGTACTCTACCATTACAATTTAAAACTAGTTAGAGTTTGTCACAAGTTAAATAAAAATAAAAATGCTGACCATCTATCTAAACAAAAAAAGTATCAAATACGTTCGTTAAACAATACGGCAGTTTTTCTATGTTACAATTTAAAAACTATTTAGAGTTTGTTACCAGTTAGAAAATAAAATAAAAGTGCTGATCTAAAACAAAAAGTATCCTTGAGAGTTTGTTACAAGTTAGAAAATAAAAATAAAAGTAGCCCACTGACCATCTATCTAAAACAAACAAAAAAAGTATCAGATACGTTCGTTAAACAATACGGCAGTTACAATTTTAAAGTTAAAGTTTGTTACCATTTAGAAAAGAAAAGAAAAAAATGCTGACTTCTCACCATGCTCTAAAACAAAAAGTATCCTTCCAGATACGTTCGTTAAAACATCATCATAAGATACTTGTCAAAATCTGTTGTAGTCTATCATTACAATTTAAAACTAGTTAGAGTTTGTCACAAGTTAAACAAAATAAAAAGACCCTCTCATCTCACATTGTTTCGGTCAGATCATCCTCACACACTGCTGTCAAAACTCGGAATGAGCTCAGGAGCGCGTAGGCCAGGCCACACCTACAGCCCTCCCCTAACGCCGGAGGAGAGACCGGCGCAAAGATAGATTTAAATGTATGGTAAAAAAGAATTAAGCAAAATAATGTTTTAAATTAAAAAGAGTTGTTTTTAATAAATCTATATCATTACTTAATTGATGAAATTCAGCATTCATCCTAAAGCTTTTCACTTTAAAATTAGGTTACACACGCTTTCTTCTAAACAATCACCTCTAAGCCAGAGGAAAAATGTTGTTTGGTTTGTTTTATTTTATTTTAGTTTAGTTATTCACACTTAATTTAGTAATTCCTTTATTACTCTTTGGTTTTTGTCAAGCTTAACTTGCGGTATGGTATAATAGTTAAAACACACACGAATGCTCGCAAAAATATCTAACTGGAACGAAAGCTAATGTTTCGGGGAGACTCTTTGATTTTATGTCTGTAACGCTTGTGGCGTGTTATCTATCAATTAAAACAGACATACGTAATTAAACGTCTAAGGTTTTTACAACACGGTACGAAATGTAAATATTTCGTCTCACGTAGTGTATCGAAACGAGAAAGGCTCCGGGTGTCTGGGGTTTGTGTGATTACTGAAGCGTCCATATCAGCGTAATGTATTTCAAAAGATTGTGAAACATCTAAGCCTGTTTCTGGGTTTGCAATTCATTTGCAATCTAATGAGTTTGAGGGTTGTGGCGTTGTGAACTTTGGTGTTGCGTGTCGAGTAATCAGTTCAGTGATCAAACGATCTCCAATGCAGTTATTTATGACATGCCCCCCTGCGAGTGTCAAACGTTTAGTGAAAAGTTCAGTGGTTGGTCAAAGAATATGAACCCTACTGAACT
>NW_015549909.1:5647-7054 GCF_001515605.1 Sinocyclocheilus anshuiensis
AATTAGGTTACACACGTTTTCTTCTAAATAAACACCTCTAAGCCAGAGGAAACATGTTGTTTGGTTTGTTTTATTTTATTTTAGTTTAGTTATTCACACTTAATTTAGTAATTCCTTTATTACTCTTTGGTTTTTGTCAAGCTTAACTTGCGGTATGGTATAATAGTTAAAACACACACGAATGCTCGCAGAAATATCTAACTGGAATGAAAGCTAATGTTTCGGGGAGACTCTTTGATTTTCCGTCTGTAACGCTTGTGGCGTGTTATCTATCAATTAAAACAGACATACGTAATTAAACGTCTATGGTTTTTACAACACGGTACGAAATGTAAATATTTCGTCTCACGTAGTGTATCGAAACGAGAAAGGCTCCGGGTGTCTGGGGTTTGTGTGATTACTGAAGCGTCCATATCAGCGTAATGTATTTCAAAAGATTGTGAAACATCTAAGCCTGTTTCTGGGTTTGCAATTCATTTGCAATCTAATGAGTTTGAGGGTTGTGGCGTTGTGAACTTTGGTGTTGTGTGTCGAGTAATCAGTTCAGTGATCAAACGATCTCCAATGCAGTTATTTATGACATGCCCCCCTGCGAGTGTGAACTTTGTCAAAGTTTAGTGAAAAGTTCAGTGGTTGGTCAAAGAATATGAACCCTATTGAACTTTTTTAACCACAAACATCTGGTTAGGTTAAGAAGAAAAACAGGAATGTTAATAGCCTAATGTATATCTGGTGGATGTGATTTCACAGAGGTTCAGGACGTTGTTAGATAGATAGAGAAAAGACAATAACAACAAAGTGAAATAAATAGGGAGATTTATGTTTTAAACAAACATACACGCAAAACACAAACACAAACATACAGCAAAACACAAACACAAGCATGCACACAAACATCCCTACAGTTAACATTTAGACTTGTACGATGTCTCATACAAACCTTTTACAAATAAAAACTTTTAGAATCACACAGGGTATCTCTACAAGATGATGAAAAGCAGCATGATTAAACAATGATATAACTTTTGTTTTAACAAATAAGCTAAGTTTTGTAGATTTTTAGATCTTTCAAACCTAAAAACATGATGCGCTAAAGCAAGTATTAGAAGCAGTCAAATAATCCTCTGATGAATGACTGAAAATTAGTTGTCATAAGGTTGTTTGCAACAAAACGTGTTTCTTATACAAGGTGCTACAAATGTCTCACAGAACCTTTACAACAGATTAGACTTTCTTTCTCACTTTACTTAAAAAGGGTGTTATTAACCATGCTGTTTAAATGCAACATATTTATTTTCCACTATATCACTATAATGTTTAATTTTACTAAGATTTGATCAATTTATTGATATAAGAAACAAAGAAATATTCGATAAGTCCATCTTATCACCCCAAACTGATGTGTCT
>NW_015549910.1:0-134 GCF_001515605.1 Sinocyclocheilus anshuiensis
GTAAGTGTATTTATTTCTTGTCTCAGTGTTTAGCGCAGTTGTCGGTTTTGTTAGGAAGCGCTTGTTTTGTTTACTGTGTGGAGACGTGCTGAAATCGCGTTTGGTCTCGTACTGTATCGCGTACCTTGTCAGTG
>NW_015549910.1:213-488 GCF_001515605.1 Sinocyclocheilus anshuiensis
TAAACAGGAAAGTGTGTCCAGCTGAATTCAATTTGAGTTTTGTTAGACGAATATAAAAAGCTTAGTATACCGCGGCAGTGGTCGCGGCAGCCCTCGTGTGAAGCTCTCCTCGTGTGAAGACCGAAGAGTGTAAACACCATATTATAACCAATTCTTACTATGTGTTTCCAGATCCCTACTATCACTACCACTCACAAACCCTGCATCTCACACTGTAGGCAGCGCAATCTTAACAACTTGCGCACTTTGCCTATGTCTACTAATACACTACTTTC
>NW_015549911.1:0-776 GCF_001515605.1 Sinocyclocheilus anshuiensis
GCAACTATGTTTACAATATACTCTCAATGTCACAAGGGACATGACAAAATCTATGAACGTTTTGGAGAATGAGATAGAGGAATTGCAAGGATTGGCAAAT
Source organism: Sinocyclocheilus anshuiensis (assembly GCF_001515605.1). Lineage (NCBI taxonomy): Eukaryota > Metazoa > Chordata > Actinopteri > Cypriniformes > Cyprinidae > Sinocyclocheilus > Sinocyclocheilus anshuiensis. The sequence goes on from NW_015549911.1 coordinate 101, forward strand.
TCCACAAAAGATGGAGAATATTTTAAAGATCTTAAAAGAAAAAAGTTAGCTCTATCCAGCCTTTTGGGTTTTTCTACTCAAGGTGCTTTAGTTCGGTCACGGTATCAAAATATTGTACAAATGGATGCTCCCTCTCACTTTTTCTTTGGCCTTGAACGAAAGAATGGACAGAAAAGGCTCATGCATTCTTTGCAGTCCAGTACTGGGCAGTTGCTGAAAGAGTCTGTAGAAATACGAAAATGTGCAGTTGGTTTTTATGAGAAGCTTTTCAAAAAGGAATTCCAAGAGAATCCTGAGGTGGCACAGTCTTTTTATAGAGACTTACCTAAGGTTTCTGAGAAAGCTATGGCAGAGTTGAATACAAAGATCTCTGCTGAGGAGCTGTATTCTGCATTACAGAGCCTAGAAATAGGCAAGGCTCCGGGTATCGATGGACTTCCTGTTGACTTTTACAAAGCTTTCTGGCCTGTCCTGGAAGAGGATCTACTGCTTGTTCTCAGAGACAGTCTAAGTAAAGGGCTGTTACCTTCGAACTGCAGGAGAGCAATTCTCACTCTTCTCCTTAAGAAGGGCGACTTGCAAGAGATTAAGAACTGTCGGCCAGTGGCGTTACTCTGCACGGATTATAAAATTGTCCAAGGTGTTGGCTTTGAGGCTGAGAAAAGTGATGGAGCAT
>NW_015549912.1:0-1296 GCF_001515605.1 Sinocyclocheilus anshuiensis
TAAAGGGTCTATTTTTATTTGTGTGCACCCACAATATCAAGAAAAAGTTGTGCTTTCATAAAATAAAGAAAACAAATAGGATGCGCTTGCCGTCTCGGTCTTGAACAGGAGCGCTTCACAAAAATGCACCAAAACTCAGCGAATATTTTCCTTACAGACATGTTGAATATATCTATAGAAAGCTTTAAAATGACTACAAAACAAAATAATTCAAATCCAAAACAAAAACTCTTATTATGAAATCCGTAAAGATGCATTTTTTCTAAAAGCGCGTCCAATGATGAGATGGGCGAGTCAGGATCATCAACTTCATTGCGACACTGACTCATAAAACACTAGTTTATTAATAAATAATTAATATATCTCCTTACTATTTTCCCCCAACATAGTCATGGTAATTTTTGCGGCAAACTTTAGCCTATTTAGCACGTTCACATCACGTTGCTGTGCGCCATGGTCATGAAAACTCATCATTTGCATGTGTTTTTAAGCATTGTGGTTTAAAAACAAGTGATTTAAGCCAATGAAACGCAAATAACAGCACTATATGCGCGAGCTGTCTGTTTCAGAGCGTGATTTCTGCAATTGGGTCGGTCATATTCACACCTTAAATGAACCGTACCAGAGTTTGTTTGGAAGCGGAGGTCTGTGGAGGACCTCTTCAGCTGGGTCTCGGTGTGTTTGTTTGGTCCACACCCGAGTGTGATTGCTGTATTCACACCTGCCAAAAAGGTCCGCACCAAGAGGGGAAACGAATTTGAGTTTTTGCCTAACAGCGATCGTAAGTTCTACTGCATAATAAATTGTTTAATAATACAGCATCATGATACAGTCTCACTATTAGCTTTAACTTTTAACTATTATAGTCTTTTGAAGGACAAAAACATTAACTTTAAAACTATTGGCTTTACATCAAGTTTATTTTGCTGCGAGGCCCTGTGCAGTCACACATTTTACACAGCCCTTGCCCGACGGATCTGCATCAAAGTACCACAAGAGCGATTGGAGAGACAGCTGATTCAGCCAGAGCAGCTTCTTCAGAGCTGCTGCAGGAGCTCTGATGACGACACACTGGTGTTTCACGATTGGCCGGATTCACCAATGACAACAATCACGTGTTTTGTGTTCATTCTGACATCTACAGTACCACTAATGCTCACAAATCTGTATTTTTATAACAGTATAATCTTTTTTAATGTAATCATAATGTTAGATTGTGTCATGTTCCTCACCAAAAAATTGGGCTCTAGATTTTTTTTTATCACTTTTATTGTATGTAAATAGTATAGGCTTAAG
>NW_015549913.1:0-232 GCF_001515605.1 Sinocyclocheilus anshuiensis
ATACACGCGCGCATTGCATGTATTCTGACAGCACTGCACGAACTCACCGCACTATCTGCTTGTTAACCAGGGTTCAAAGTTAAAAGCGCGAGGAAAATCTGATACAGTCGTCAGTTGCTCAGTCACATTTTTATGAATTTTTACAAAGCATGTGACAATGTGATACGTACGACGTATTCGTAATGAGACTCATTTATAAATCTGTTGTCAACAAAAATAAGCATTGAGGTCT
>NW_015549913.1:1440-1684 GCF_001515605.1 Sinocyclocheilus anshuiensis
TATATCGATATCTGCCTTTTTTTACTCCCTAATATCGGTATCGGCCCCAAAAAACCCATATCGGTCGGGCTCTATAAAGTACTATTTAAAAAATCGTGACGTTTACTAGAGTATCGAACTGAAGAGCTCGTGCAAACACCCACATCACTGTAATCCGATGCGTTCTTAACTGCTGCTTTCTCACCGCTGTCAGGTCTTGTTGTGTTTATTTTGTTATTGAGAGCAAAGCGCAGCATATCAGAAT
>NW_015549914.1:0-283 GCF_001515605.1 Sinocyclocheilus anshuiensis
TTAGGGTTGCCAGTTAACTTCAGAAATGGAAAATAAGGGACAATTATGATTCTTTATCTTTTATTCTTTAAGAAAATCGTGTTTATTCTTGTAGAAAATAAGTTTTTATTCTTTAAAAAAAACAAGGGACAGTATAAGGGACACTACAAATATTTGTACTGTACCCTAATGTAGGCTATGTCTGCATGCAGGTAAAAAGTTATCAGAAATCACAATTGTTTTGCTTAACCTATTTATGTACAATTATTCTAAAAATAATTTTAATGTCATACAAAAAACAAAA
>NW_015549914.1:365-7211 GCF_001515605.1 Sinocyclocheilus anshuiensis
GAGTAAATTGTACCAATATAGAATTGTGACTTCACAAGTGTAGTAATTTAGGAGGTGAAAATACTGTGAAATTACAAAATGGAATGAAATTTGAAAGCTAACATCTGAAGGTCTATGGTTGTGTTTGCGGAACGATGTATGTTATAATACATCGTGTACACTCACTAAACAAAGAGTGACAGCTTTTTAGAGCACTCTTTGCAAGCTTTCTAGTCAATAATCCATTTAAAATGTAGCCTAGAACTTTGTTTTTCGGCCACACACACGTTGCAAAGTTTCGGGAATGACGTCAGTATATTTATGCGGGATTCACTCTCGAAGTAGCAGTGATTGACATAGTGATAACCATAGCAACAGACGGGACAAAATATGTGAAAATGTGCATTAAGACTAGAGCACCCTCACTCATTTCAGAAGCACCCTCAGTGATTATTTCTGGAACCTGGTTGATACGCTTTTATTGCAAAACTATATACAAAAACAGCAAAATACAAATGCAGTAAATAAAATAATTGAATAAATGCATATTTACAATTTAAGCACTTAACTAAAATAAGTAGGCTATTAATAAAATAAATTAATATTAATTACTACACCACGTAGACACGCCCTTGGTCACATCATACTTCATCTACTCGTCAAATCTTCTGACCAATCGGGGGAGCTCCAAGATGGCGCCGTGGAAAGTCATGGTTCTCTAAGCTGAGAAACAAACCGGGTATTTCTCACAAATGGACATATATTCCATAAAGTTGCTAGCTACTATTGATAGATTGCTAATAGTTGCCGAATTAAAAAAAATATTGATGTTAGAGTAGTGCAACAAGACTGTACTGAATTACGAAATCATCATCAGTTTCACTGCACAATTCAGAAAAATGGCCGAGGATCTTGGCGCAGAGATGGAGGTCGATATTATAAAAGAGAAGAGAAGTTTTAACGAAACTCACTCGTATGCATGTAAAGTAAAAAGCGGAGGAAGTTGTGGGTCTTGTCCGAACACACCAAGCAAAAATCAACCTCCCAAAAGACATAAAAATATCGTTGACTCATCAGCCAAACAAAGTGAACTTTCTTTGAATGATGTGCAGGAGAATATCATTCGAATTCTCTCTGAGAAAATCAATGAGCGATCCGACCAGCTTAAAAGAATGGTTAAAGAGAAATCTTCCAACATTGAAGCTTTGGGCAAATCTCTTACCTCAGTCCATGATGATGTAATGGTTCTGCAGAAAGAAAACGAAATGCTAAAAAAATGCGAATGCTCTCCTGGTAAAAAAGGTCAAGGAAATGAACACGAAAATTCATGACCAGGAACGTTACAGCCGCAGATGGTACCTGCTTTTGTATGGGCTGTCCGAACAAACTAATGACAATGTGAAAATGAGAGTTATGGAAGTATGCAAAGCGGTGGTTTCGGACGTGGACAAATGGGTGGTAGCAGACGGTCTGGATGTGGCACACCGTCTGGGCAGGCTTAAAACTTCGGATGATGGCAGAAGAGTGAAACCAAGACCGGTGATCATGAGATTAGTTTCCCGTACAGCCAGAGATTTAATCTGGAAAAACTCAAAAAACAACAAGTATCTGTCTACCAAGGGGCTGCGGTTTAAGTTGGACTTGACCGCTTTCGACACAGAAGCGCATAATCGTCTTTGGCCGACTGTGGAGAGAGCAAGGAAAGAAGGCAGAAATGCATACTTCAGCGGAGCGAAGGCTTTCGTCGATGGTAAAGAGATTCGTCCTGAAGAAGGCAACGGAACTACATAGACTTATGATCGTCTTGTTGCAGTCTGCAACTGGCAGTAACTTAAGATAGGTTGATCTTGGTTTGAGAAAGGAAAAAAATGAAAGAAAAGAAGAAATGTATTATTTTGTTTTCTAAATCAGGTGATTATAGTGGCAGTCACGTCGGTTTAAACTTGTTATTGAATCGATTATTAACAACCAGTCAGACTCGACTACACAAAATGCTTCTGCTATGAGAGAAAGCTGCAGCCGCGCGTGAGCTGTTTCCACCGTCTGTAACTCCCCAACCGAACCTCGCCGGACAACTGGACCTTTCTGGATGCACCCAGCGGAAAAGCCCTGTTATACGGTGGCCTAATAGTGCACAACACAACGCAATTAAAAAAGCAAACATAAGCTCACAACACAACGACATTAAAAAAAGCAAACATAAGCTCACAACACAACGACATTAAAAAAAGCAAACATAAGCTCACAACACAACGACATTAAAAAAAGCAAACATAAGCTCACAACACAACGACATTAAAAAAAGCAAATATACTGAACAAAATTATAAACGCAACACTTTTGTTTTTGCCCCCATTTTTCATGAGCTGAACTCAAAGATCTAAGACTTTTTCTATGTACACAAAAGGCCTATTTCTCTCAAATATTGTTCACAAATCTGTCTAAATCTGTGTTAGTGAGCACTTCTCCTTTGCCGAGATAATCCATCCACCTCAAAGGTGTGGCATATCAAGATGCTGATTAGACAGCATGATTATTGCACAGGTGTGCCTTGTACATAGAAAAAGTCTTAGATCTTTGAGTTCTGAAAGACAAATTATTCAATTTTCCGGTCAAACTCCACATATTAGAAGGCTGAATCAAAAAAGTAAAATAGAAATTCCTATTAATGATTTATTTATAGACTCCATGCAGAGGAGACATCATCGGAAAGCAAAAAAGGAAGCAGAAATGGAGAAGAAGAGAAGCAGAAGTGACCAGACAGGAGACAGTGGACATGCTCTTGATGGCTAAGGAACTTCTTCGGATAATTCGGTAGCACGAACGTATAAATAAACGATTGATGAAAAGGGTTAAACAATTTATTGAAGTTAATGAGTTTAATTTGAAAATGGAATCTTTGCGGGGTGAGGTTGACTGTTTGAAAATTCAAAGAGCCAATGCCGCCTCCAAAGTATAAACAGTTAACTGACATCCTGTCAAAAAGCGAGAGCAGGTGTCACTATCTGGGTTAACAGTTAACGAATGGAAAATTTTGAAGTGTGAAAACTCGCTTGTATATTTTTGCAAAGGCGTTGCTGCATTGTAGTAATGTGGATGCTTAATTGTGGTTAGCACAAAAGGTCAGACATCCTGTGTTAGTGTATAGGAGGTAAACTTTGTTTGAACTTTTTGAATTTTTGGAGAGGTACTCGTGTGTATATGCTGTGTTTGATGTGATGATGTAATGTTATCGCAACCCGCTGAAGCAAGGGGGGTGATCAAGTGTTTTGTGAGGCTTGCATTTATCCAATAGAAAAGATTTATTAGATGCTTTGCAGGAGAGGAATGTTGTATACGCCCTCTCCTATATAATCCAGTGCTTTATGATTTTGCTGTGCCGAAAATCGGGTGAAGACTACACGCTGTTACTTTCTTGTTATTTGCTTATGAGTTATTGTTTTTAATAAAGCGAAACCATTTGTATATGGTGATTCGACAAACTTTCTTTAAAACAAGTCTCTGAGTAATTTATTAAGAGTAACTCATTATCTGAATTTAGTTCATAAATCTCCAATGCGAGCCTCATAGTGGTAAGAACTCTACTGAGCTGACCAGGACATTTTGTTGTGGATCCTGGACTTCATATTACACTTCCCATCCATATAAGAGGTAAGGGCTGTATTTGTTTATGACAGTTACCGATGGGGGAAAGATGTGTTTATAAGGTTTATTGGTTCATTAAAAGCAGAATTATATAACAGTTCAGCTCGTGAAAAATGGGGGCAAAAACAAAAGTGTTGCGTTTATAATTTTGTTCAGTGTATAAGCTCACAACACAATGACATTAAAAAAAGCAAACATAAGCTCACAACACAACAACATTAAGCCACAACACAGCGACATTAAGCCACAACACAACGGAAATGCTCCCGACCACTAAAAGCCTTCACCGTTATCCCCATTGGCCACTCATTCCTTTTGACTTGTTTGTCTTTGAGTAGAACAATGTCTCCTTCTTCGATGTTTGGATACTTGTGAAACCATTTGCGACGGCTCTGAAGAGTTCCAAGATACTCTTTCCTCCACCTATTCCAGAATGTTTCTGCTAGGGCTTGTACCCGTTTCCACTGGCATTGGAACATGTCCTTCTTACTGAAATCTTCTGGTAAAGTCGGGAGATTACCAGCTTTTTGTGTCAGAAGCATGGAAGGTGTTAGAATGAAGGGACATTCAGGATCTGTGGAGACTGGGACTAGAGGCCGTGCATTAATGATGGCTGTCACTTCAGACATGAATGTCACTAATACCTCATGGGTAAGCTGTGTGTACCTGTCTTTCAGGAGCATTGAATCCAGGATTCGTCTGGTTATTCCAATCATACGTTCCCAGGCACCACCCATATGAGACGAGTGTGGTGGATTGAACACCCAGGAACATCTTTGCTCAAGGAGATATTCTCTCACTGCTGTTTGTTCGTTCTCACTCATTTTAAGCTCTCTAGAGGCACCAACGAAATTCGTCCCACAGTCGGAGCGCAGTTGCTTGGCCGGACCTCTGATAGAAAAGAATCTCCTGAGAGCATTGATGAGACTTGAAGAAGTCATTGACTCGATCACCTCAATGTGAACTCCTCTGGTACACATGCACGTGAACAACACTGCCCACCTCTTACTATTGGCTTGGCCACCCCTTGTGCGGCGTGTGATCACCTCCCATGGCCCAAACACGTCTAAGCCAACATAGGAAAAGGGTGGATCCATCTGCAGTCTTTCCGCTGGTAAGTCGGCCATCTGTTGTTCCTCTATTTTGCCTCTTAATTTACGGCAGGTGACACATTTATGGATGATACTGTTAATGCATCTCTTGGCTCCAATTATCCAAAAGCCATTGTACCTTATGCTGCCCTCAGTCAGATGTCTGCCCTGATGCTGCACACGTTCATGGAAATGTCGTACCAGTAGGGCTGTGATGTGATGGTGAGCTGGGAGGATGAGGGGATTTATTTCTTTATCTCCTAGCTCTGCTTGCCTGATGCGGCCGCCAACTCTTAGCAGCCCATTGCTATCAATGACTGGATTCAGCTTTAAAAGTGAACTATGTGAGGGAATTTCACCTGTGGAAGTGATGCATTTCAGCTCCTCCTGATACACTTCGTGTTGTACACTCTTGATAATTATGTCCTCTGCCTTCAGAAGATCGCTTACAGATAGGCCCTTTGAGCACAAGTGCCAACCAGTGCACCAACTATCATCCCTTGGTTTACTGAAACAACAGACAATGTGATGCAGTCGAGCCACGGCTCTGACGACTGTGGTCCACTTTGAGAATCGTTCAAATCTTCTAGTACTTAACTGATCCACTTTGATGTGGGTAGAGAAGACATGAACCTCTGAGCGAATTTCAACATCTTCCTCTGGGTCAACAAGGTCGTATGAGTGCGGGCACTCGAAAAGCTGCTCTGCTGACTGGTGCAAGAATGAAGGTCCTGTGAGCCAGTTTGTGGTCTCAAGCTTGGCAGATGGAACAGAACGAGAGCCGTGATCGGCAGGATTTTGCTCAGAGGACACGTACTTCCATTGTTCAGGCTGAGTAGATTGTCTGATGCGATGCACTCTGTTGCTCACATATACATGAAATCTTCTGGACTCGTTATAGCTGTCGGGAGAGAGAGAAGCCGCAGCGTGTGAACGCGCCGCCATCTTGAGGTAATAGGTTATAGATGTAGCCTAACACTACTTTACTATCTGTATAGAACCTTATTCTGTCAGGTTTTAGATTAATCTCATCCATGATGAGTTCAGACATTTCGACAGCTAGGACTGCAGCACATAATTCTAGCCTAGGTACTGAGAGATTAGACTTTGGGGCCAACCTAGCTTTGCCAAGGATAAAGCCAACCTCTGTATTGCCTTTCTGATCAGAGGTTCTCAAGTATGCTACAGCTGAGATAGCTTTCATGGAGGCATCTGAGAAGACACATATTTCAGTGTGTTTGGCTGCAGAAAGAGGAATGGTTACATACATTCGTGGAATGCTCATATTTCTCAAGTCTTGCAGTGAATCACACCACCGCGTCCACTCGTCATGTCTGTTCTCGGGTAGTGGTGTGTCCCACCCTTGTGTTTCCAATGAGAGTTCTCTTAAAAGTAGACGTCCCTGAATTGTGATTGGTGCCAGGAATCCAAGAGGATCGAATAAGCTATTCACCGTTGAAAGCACTCCTCTTCACGTGTATGGCTTTTCAGTGTTAGGCACCTGGAAGGTGAACGTGTCTGACATTAGATTCCACTGTACCCCTAAACTTCTCTGCTCAGGTAAGTCGTCCGTGGAGAGCTCAAGATATTTGATATCCTTTGCCAAGTCTTCATTCGGAAAGGCATCCATTACTTTGGCTCTGTTTGCCGCAATTTTATGGAGTCCGAGGTTTGGAAATGCAAGTGCCTCCTGTGTCCTTTTGAGTACATCAATTGCCTCCTCCTCTGTAGGAAACGACTTTAAGGCGTCATCTACATAAAAATTTCGTTCAATGAATTTCCTTACATCACTGCCGTATTCCTTTTCTTCTTCTCTGGCAGCTCTACGTGTTCCGTAAATGGCCACTGCTGGCGAAGGTTTGTTGCCAAATACGTGAACTCGCATCCTGTAGTCCACGACCTCCTTAGTCAGATCGTTATCACGATGCCATAGAAAGCGCAAAACATCACGGCAGTCCTCCCGAACCAAGAAGCAGTGAAACATCTGCTGTATGTCGGCTGTGATGGCAACAGGATCTTTTCGAAATCTTAAGAGGACCCCTAACAGGCTTAACAGGCTGTCTGGCCCTGACAGCAGTACGTCGTTCAGAGATATCCCATCAAACTTTGCACTGGAGTCACTGGAGTCAAC
>NW_015549914.1:8915-14339 GCF_001515605.1 Sinocyclocheilus anshuiensis
TAAATGGCCACTGCTGGCGAAGGTTTGTTGCCAAATACGTGAACTCGCATCCTGTAGTCCACGACCTCCTTAGTCAGATCGTTATCACGATGCCATAGAGAGCAAAAAATCACGGCAGTCCTCCCGAACCAAGAAGCAGTGAAACATCTGCTGTATGTCGGCTGTGATGGCAACAGGATCTTTTCGAAATCTTAAGAGGACCCCTAACAGGCTGTTATTAAGGTCTGGCCCTGACAGCAGTACGTCGTTCAGAGATATCCCATCAAACTTTGCACTAGAGTCAAAGACAACTCGAATTTGCTCTGTCTTTTTGGGATGATACACACCAAATGATGGAAGATACCAGCACTCCTGGCCATCTTGTAAAGGAGGTGCTAGCTCTGCATGGTTATTGTCGAGTATTCTCTGCATGAATTCTGTAAAATCCTCTCTCATCTTTGGCCGTTTATCAAGGTTGCGACGTAGAGACATGAAACGTTTAACAGCGTACTCTCTGTTGTTGGGCAAGCGTCTCCTTGACTCACGAAATGGTAGTGGTGCCACCCAGCTGTTACTTGAGTCCTTGGAGAATTCTTTTTCCATTATGTCCAGGAATATTTCGTCCTCAATTGAAGGTGCAAATTTATTGTCATCCTCGGTCTGCTGAAAGACTGAGTGAAGTCTGCAGCTGGATAAGCCTGATGGTTTTTGTAACTGGGTTTTCTCATTAAACTTCTCCTTCAGTACAATGTGATTATCGCATGGACTGAAATAGCTTGGTCTGCCATTCTCTAAGATGTGTGTTCTCATGCAGTTCACTGGAGAGGGCTTGTGACACTTCCCTAGACACACGTTTCCCACAATGACCCAGCCGAGGTCCAATTTTTGGGCATACGGCGCATCATGAGGACCGTTGAGTTGTCTGCGAACTTTATGCGCTCTTATTATGTCTCTTCCTAGCAGGAACAGTATTTCAGCATTTGGATCAATGGGTGGTATCTTGTCTGCTATTACTTTTAAATGACCATGATGCAGAGCGGCAGCAGCAGTTGGTATTTCGTCTCTGTTGTCTGGCATACTATTGCATTCAATAAGAGTAGGGAGTGAAAAACTAATCTCACCATCTGCAGACTCAATGATGAACCCTTGTGATCTTCTACCAGATGCTTCAACGACTCCAGCACATGTTTTCAATGTATATAAAGCACAGGTCCCTTGAACATTGAACATGTCAAAAAACTCTGACCTCGCCAGAAATCTGTTGCTCTGCTCATCTATGATGGCGTAAATCCGTTTGCTTTTGTCGGGGCTTCCAGCAGGATAAACATTTATAAGACATATTTTAGCGCATGACTTCTCACTAAACCCTTTGCCACAGACCTTGGTGCATTTTGATGATACGTCACCACCACAGGACTCTTCACTCTCCCCGCCGTGCTGTAAAGGAGGTATAGAATCAGAACGCCATGGTGATGGGCCTGGGTGGAGAGCAGCCAGGTGTTTGTCACTCTCGCACTCAGAGCATTTGATTGATACATCACAATTCTTAGCGACGTGTTTGTTCGATGAGCAGCATCTATAACAGACGGACAGCTCCTTTAGAATCCTCATCCGTTCCTCTAGTGGTTTCTCTCTAAAGCCTCTGCATTTCTTGAGAGGATGGGGCTTACGATGTAATGGACATTGTTTATCGATCTCATCGGCTCCTCTCTGAAAACTCTTGACATGAGACAGATTAGAGGAGGTCATCACATCCATTTTATGGACTGAGACAGGTTTCTGAACATGGGTGTGGCTTTCACTATAACTGTCTTTTCCACCAGAGGCTATGGTGAGCGAAGAAAGGTTGAAGCTCGGATCGTTGCGTGCTCTTGCTTCTGTACACACAAACTTAACAAAAAAGGAGAATGGAGGAAAAGGAACCCCATATGTGTATTTATAATGCGAACCCTGCATCATCCACTTTTCCTGTAATCCAAAGGGCAACTTTTGCACAATTGGGTTAACACCTCTGGACGTATCTAGATACGTGAGCCCAGGTAGATCACCCCCACTCTTAGCTGCTTCTATCTCTAAAAGCAGGTCTCCTAGTTCTCTGAGTTTATGGTGGTCTTTAGCTGATATCTTTGGAGAAGTCATTTCACTATTTTCGTGAAAAGGGCTTTCTCAATAGCTTCTGGAGACCCGTAGGTCGTATCTAGCCTCTCCCAGATCAATTCCAGACCAGCAGGTAAATTTCTTGCATTTACAGATTTAATGCGACGGGCATGATCTGCTGACTCTCTCCCTAACCACCTAATCAATAGATCAAATTCCTCACCTGCTGAAAGATCGAGGTTTTTGATGGCATTGAGAAATGTTGATTTCCAAGCAAGATAATTTTCGGGACGGTCGTCAAATTTGTTAAGCCCTGATGTCACCAGCTGATTTCGTGCTAAGAACTTCGCTAAGTCGTGTGTGACCGCATCATGTGCAGAATGATGAGTTGGATGACTTAAGTTTCGTCCAGAATGGGGCATTGGAGCAGCTGGACTCTTAGAATGGCGTGTGAAGCCATGTGATGACTGAGGAACAGGAGGTTTGCACTGCTCTCCTTTCTCACTGCCACTGTATTCACTAGCGTTCCAAGAGGACAGAACATGATAGACTGGTGAAGAAAGCTTTCTCCCTTTATTATCCTCTATATCTTGTGCTAATTCAGGCTTTGAATTCTCTTTGGTTGCTACAGTGTCACTAGGTTCACTGTGTTGTTTTACATACTCTTCAGTACGTTGCATAGGACTTTGCTGTGGAAGGTGGATAGATGAACTATGATGTGACTTTTTCATTTCTAGATCCGCGACAGCAGCTTCCATGACTGCCGCTTCCGCCATTGCAGCTTCCGCCTCTCTCTCCTTCTCGATTACATCCAATGTTGCTTCAAGGCGAGCTTTCTCTATTTTAATGTCCATTTCTCTTTTCGCAAATAAGGCTCTTGCCTGTGCAGCCTCTGCCTTCGCTCTTGCCACTGTTGCTGCTATACTGACCGTGGACTTGCTGGAAGACACAGAGCGTCGTGATGGCGCTGACTGACTTTTGTCATCTTCCATGACTGCCGTTGTTGTGTTAGCCTCTATGCCGTGGACAACAATGCGGTTGCTTTCTGCTTCCGTGATATACAACTCTTGTAAGAAGCTTGCCTTTTTACTGTACTGGCTTCGTATCGAGCAAGCTAAACACTTCTACTCAATAAACTGACTTGACATCAGGAAGTCGTAGTTCAGATGATTTACTGAGTAAAATGTGTAAAACTGCAAAACAAAACAAAGATCGTATAAATAAACTGTTACATGAAAAGCGTTGCGTCCAATTTGATCTAACATGAGATAATTATGCAAAATGATTACACAACATAAATAAACTGAGAAATAAATGCTTAATATGAGCTTAAGCGGTTCAAAGATCTTGTACTATACACAGAACTACGTATTTCACAATCACGTATTATGAAAACGAATATTTCCATATGTAATCCTTGATATACATGCATAACAACATAAATCAACAATAATCTAACTTTACTTACAGGCAGTTTAAGTGTTGTTAATACGATGGAATGATGCAACAACAAAACCGCGCTATTATGTGCAGCGCACGCTACGCTCTGACCCGGAAACTGAATAATATAAATTCAAGCGGTAGCATACAAAATAGCGATTGATCTTAATATGTGTAATCAATTTGTAAATGAACAACGTGTTTTTACTGAATGTTTTGATATCCTGGTAATTTTAATGTATCGATTCATGAACCTTTTATGCCCCCTGAGATTTCACCGGAAATACGTAGGCTGCGTGCCGTGTATAGAGTCCATTTCCCGTTTCTGTAGACCAACTGCCCCCTAGTGGTCGGGAGCATTTCCGTTGTGTTGTGAATCCGGTGCTGTGCCGAAAGCCATTGTTCCTTACGTAGAGTTTTCAAATTGACAAGAGGAGAAGATGATTTTTCAGTTTACAAGAACTTTCCCGGATTACTGTAAATGAATTTAATCGCACAGAGAAGGGCATTAAACGTTTCAAGTTACATCGACAACTTTTGGGGTGAGTATTGTTCTATCGTCCTCTAGCAAATCTTGCTAATAAGGCTGGATAACGCTGCATGACTTCTGCGCCGATTTGATCAGCACTTAAATAGCAGGGCTAAGTTAGAGTTTAGCTTTAAACTCCGTCCACCTCAGGTTTTTATAACTCCTAAGAGATAGTAGCAATAACATCAGAGCTCCCGGTAATCCACGTTTGTTTGCATCTGTGGCTGTGATAGGAACGTCTTAACTTGATATAAAGTATTTTAAATACTGTTCCCATTTTTAGATTGCCATGTATCGTAATAAACCTTAAGTCTGACCGTTTCTGGCGGTTCATTGTTATATTTTCCTGAAGCTTGAATTGATCGTTTACATTTAACGTAGCAGTTTTCCAGGGATCCCTAACACAAACGTGATGAAGCTGTTCAGTAAAAAAGCAATTAAGATCAGAAGCAATTAAGATCAGGAATGGTTCAGAGTAGGGACATCCTTTGAAATATTGCTTAACTCTTTACAGTGTATTGGCATGTTTGTAACATATAGACTTAATTCTTCATAATTAATTTTAAATATAGTTTAATTTACAATGTAACAATTTAAAATGCAACTGAAAGTAATTCAAACTGTAGCTGAAATCAATTCAATATGTAACCCAATGCAATTATCTTCACAGGTTGTTTTAAAGGACTCGCATCCATACTGTTGCAGCACTGTACACTATTCAGAACTGAGAATCAGTACAGTTACTCCTGTACAGAGCTGCACTGAATGGAGCAGAACTGGCACAAACCTAGAACAATGGTAAGTAAGATAATTATACAATTCTTTAATGAATGACATAATTAATAGACTTTTTATTATTAATATTAACATGCCCCACTGGTATGCCTACTTTATACACTCACTCTTTATTGGTTGATTTTTTTCTTTATAAAAATAAAACATTTTTAATGCAATACTTTTTTTATTGCACGTTACATGATTTGTGGATTTTAAGGCTGATTTTCTATTCTATATCTCCTTTGTATGAACTCTCAGGTGTTTCTTCAGGCCTGAAGCCCACAAAAATGTTTTGTTGCATTGATCACATGTGTACAGTTTCTCTCCGGTGTGGATGTTCATGTGTTTCTTAAGGGTTGATGATTGTGTGAAACTCTTTTCACATTGATCACATGTGAACGGCTTCTCTCCAGTATGAACCCTCATATGCTCTGTAAGTTGTCCTTTTTGTGCAAAATTCTTCCCGCACTGATCACATGTGAACGGTTTCTCTCCAGTGTGGATCCTCTCATGTGTTTTCAGATTTGCTGACACACTGAATCTCTTGTCACAGTGTGAACACTTATAAGGTTTTTCTCCAGTGTGAATCATCTGGTGCTGTT
>NW_015549914.1:14470-23569 GCF_001515605.1 Sinocyclocheilus anshuiensis
GCGCTGATCACAAGTGAATGGTTTCTCTCCAGTATGAACTCTCATGTGTGCTGAAAGGTTTCCTTTTTGTGTGAAACTCTTCCCGCACTGATCACATGTGTACGGTTTCTTTCCAGTATGAATGTTCATGTGTATCATAAGGTTTGATGATTGTGTGAAACTCTTCCCGCACTGATCACAAGTGAATGATTTCTCTCCAGTATGAACTCTCATGTGCCTATTAAGGTTTCCTTTTATTGTAAAATTCTTCCCGCACTGATCACATGTGTGTTTTTCTCCAGTGTGGATCCTCTCATGCAGTTTTAAACACTTTGCTGTAGTAAAAGTCTTTTCACACTCAAAGCACATGTGCTCTCTCACAGCAGCATGTATTTTCTTGTGTAGTGTTAAATATTGTAAACATGAAAAACTCTTTCCACACAAATGACATGAATGTGGCTTCTCCTTTGTATGAACTCTAAAGTGTTTCTTCAGGACTGAAGCCCACAAAAATGTTTTGTTGCACTGATCACATGTGTACGGTTTCTCTCCAGTGTGGATGTTCATGTGCTCCTTAAGGGTTGATGATTGTGTGAAACTCTTTCCACACTGATCACAAGTGAACGGTTTCTCTCCAGTATGAACTCTCATGTGATGCTCAAGACTTGTTTTGCGTGTGAAACTCTTTCCACACTGAGTGCAGGTGAAAGATTTCTCGGCTGTTCTTTTCTTTAAATCTTTCTGTCTGGTTTGAGAGCAACTCAAAGGTCTTTCTCCAGTTTTAACATGATTTTTCTCCTCAACTTCACTCAGTTCTTCATTCTCCTCATTTTCTTCAATCGACTCTAAAATAAAAGTAAAAATGGTTAATTTTAAGTAACTTGTAAAAAAGCAGAGAAATGTGGACATAAATATTAACCCTGATATAACAGTGTAAAGTAGATAATTGTTATACACAATTTTGGTCATTTTGATGCATTTTTATAAATTATACATCCCTGAAATTTTTCCATGAATGAGGTACACTGATCTTCAAATTATTATTTTGAAAACATTATAGGCAAAATTCCATGTTTCTGTAAGAACTATTAAATATGTTTGATCCACTACAAAAATGATCAGACAATGTTATTGAAAAAAGTGCTCAGTTCATAGAAAGTGTCTCTTACACGGCTCCAGACTAACATTTGTTATGTGTGAAACTCTTTCCACACTGAGTGCAGCTGAAAGATTTCTTGGCTCTTCTTTTCTTTAAATCTTTCTGTTTGGTTTGAGAGCAACTCAAAGGTCTTTCTCCAGTTTTAACATGATTTTTCTCCTCAACTTCACTCAGTTCTTCATTCTCCTCGTTTTCTTCAATCAACTCTAAAATAAAAGTAAAAATGGTTAATTTTAAGTAACTTCTAAAAAAGCAGAGAAATGTGGACATAAATATTAATCCTGATATAACGGTGTAAATTAGATAATTTTTATACACAATTTTGGTAATTTTGATGCATTTTTATAAATTATACGTCCCTGAAATTTTTCCATGAATGAGGTACACTGATCTTCAAATTATTATTTTTAAAACATTATAGGCAAAATTCCATGTTTCTGTAAGAACTATTAAATATGTTTGATCCACTACAAAAATTATCAGACAATGTTATTGAAAAAAGTGCCCAGTTCATAGAAAGAGTCTCTTACAGGGCTCCAGACTAACATTTGTTAGCAGTGGCACCAGACCCAGTAAGTTCAACAGATGGTGGCACCAGAAGCAGGTTTGCTATCTCTGGGGGTATCGAAAATAAAGATAATTTAATCATAAAATTACTATTGTTTTGCATTAATTGCATTAACTTTTGTTGTTCCACTACAAAAATGATCAGACAATGTTATTGAAAAAAGTGCCCAGTTCATAGAAAGAGTCTCTTACAGGGCTCCAGACTAACATTTGTTAGCAGTGGCACCAGACCCAGTAAGTTCAACAGATGGTGGCACCAGAAGCAGGTTTGCTATCTCTGGGGGTATCGAAAATAAAGATAATTTAATCATAAAATTACTATTGTTTTGCATTAATTGCATTAACTATTGTTGTGCTACGTCCAAACTGATTGCACTGTATTTTATGTAGAATCATTTTCTATTCTTAACTGTTTTAATTCATTTTAAATCATTTTAAAAGTTTTTAAATTCCTTGTTTTATTGTTGTGATTATTTTACTTCCTTTTATGTAAAGAACTTTGAATTACCATTGTGTATGAAATGTGCTATATAAATAAACTTTAAAAGTGTAGTTATTATTATTAATATTACATATTTATTTCTAGTTAATACACGTTTGACAGTAAAGCACTAAGCTTGAGTTGGGAAGCATAAAAAAACACTTTTATTAACAACATTAACGTGCAAAATCTCATTTTTACATAGATAATTCATATATTCTACTCTTATTAAATGAACCATCAGTGGTGGATTTAGGCGAATGAATGAATGAACGAACGAACGAACGGAATGCACAATTGGGTTTTTACTGCTCATTTGTGCTCAATATCATGTCACCGTGTTCGTCAATTAATTTGTGATTAATGTGTGATTGGTTATAATGCGCAATGCTGTAAAAATGCTGTAAAAAATAAATATGAAGCAGCAAGAGCAGATCCAAATTTAATGGTGCAATTGACACTTTTCATTTCATTTTCACTTTAAAAGTATAGACGTGATACCAGCTAAATTTAATTATTGAACTAAATCACAGAAACGTAGTACTGTAGTCTGCTATTCCTCGCTTTGTGAAGTAACGTGAGGGAGGAAACTAGTTCCTTACTTTTATATAGCGCTTTTCTGAGCACTCAAAGTGCTTTACATAGAAGGGGGGAATCTCCTCATCCACCACCAATGTGCAGCATCCACCTGGATGATGCGACGGCAGCCATATTGTGCCAGAACACCCACCACACATTGTTGGTGGAGAGGAGACAGAGTGATGAAGCCAATCAGCAGATATGGGGATGGTTAGGAGGCCATGATGGTCAGAGGCCAATGGGCGAATTTGGCCAGGATGTCGGGGTTACACCCCTACTCTTTTTCGAAGGACATCCTGGGATTTTTAATGACCACAGAGAGTCAGGACCTCGGTTTAACGTCTCATCCGAAAGATGGTGCATTTTAACAGTATAGTGTCCCCGTCACTACACCGGGGTGTTAGGACCCACACAGACCACAGGGTGAGCACCCCCTGCTGGCCTCACTAACACCTCTTCCAGCAGCAACCTAGTTTTCCCAGGAGGTCTCCCATCCAGGTACTGACCAGGCTCAACCCTGCTTAACTTCAGTGGGCAACCAGTATTGGGCTGCAGGGTGATATGCACCTGCAGGGTGTAGTTGACGTTAGCTAGTTAATTAGCCATGTTATCTGCCTCGGTAGCAAGCCAAATAGTATTTATTTCAACACTGAAACAAAAGGCAGTTGGTCTCTGTCTTGATCGGGGGTGAAAGAGGGAGAAATAAAGATGACACAGATCAGAATCAGAATCAGCTTTATTGCCAGGTATGTTTACTCATACGAGGAATTTGTTTTCATGACAGAAGCTTCCACAGTGCAACAGAATGACAGTGACAGAACAAAAACACAGATAAGATAAAAACATAAAAATAAAAATAGAACAAGTAAATAAGGAATAACAATATTCAAATCGACAATTGTATGTACGGGTATATTACAATAGACAGTTTTGTATGTACAGGTATATTAGTGCAAATTTGAAATGTAGACTAAATATGTGTGTTAGATAAATAAGTGTATGAGTGTATAAATAGTGTTAGATTTGGTAGCTGAGCTGAACCAGACAGTCATAGAATTGCAGAGGACAGATTCAATGATGGCGGAGTAGAACTGTTTCAGCAGCTCCTGTGGCAGGTTGAACTTCCTCAGCTGGCGAAGGAAGTACAACCGCTGCTGGGCCTTTTTAATAATGGAGTCTATGTGAATGCCCCACTTCAGGTCCTGAGAGATAGTGGTGCCCAGGAACCTGAATGACTCCACTGCAGTCACAGTGCTGTTCATGATGCCTTAAAAAGTGTAGTTATTATTAATATTACATATTTATTTCTAGGTAATACACATTTGACAGTAACACACTAAGCTTGAGCTGGGAAGCATAAAAAAAATACTTTTATTAACAACATTAACATGCAAAATCAAATTTTTATATAGAAAATTAATATATTCTACTCATTAAATGAACCATCAGTTGCAGATTTAGGCATGTGAATGAATGAGTGAATGAATCAAAGAATGAATGACCGGAATGCACAATTGGGTTTTTACTGCTCATTTGTGCTCAATATCATGTCACCGTGTTCGTCAATTAATGTGTGATTATTGTGTGGTTGGGAGCTACAGCGGAGACTGGATAATATAGTGAATGTAGACGTTTGATATTATTTAATGTTTATTTTATTCTACTTAAGATCGCGTTGGAGTGGTTAAGGCTCACTTTACATAATTTGCCATAGCCCTTTGTACGGCCTGTGTGAAAAACGTGCTTTTTTCAGTGTTAGAAAGCTGAAAAGCAGAGGTATTTCCTGCAGACATTGATAAGGGCTATGGCATTAAATACCTCTGCTTTTGATTTACGCTATGTTGATAGAGTAAGCGTTAACCATTCTAACGCGATCTTAAGTTGAATCATATAAACAAAATAATATAAAATGTCTACATTCACTACGGAACTCAGGTGAAAGTTAAACTGAAACTCGGTATGGTAAACAACTCAAATAAGATGTGTCCTTAGATTTATTATATACAGTGATTTGCATTAGGAGTGTTTCTGTTACACGAAACGGAACTGTTGCAGCTTGCGCAAAACGAAAACAACGTTACACTAGCAGTGCACCAGCTTAAAATGACGTGCTTTTCAGAGGCACGGAGGCTAATACATGCATTACATTAACTGTGACAGAGGGACCAAACAGCGAGGCTTTATTTCCACCAGAGAAATGCCTGTCGATAGTGTGGGACCATTTTGGGTACACCAAGAATGACCAGGGTGTCATTTAAATATTGCTGTAAAAAAGGACTGCTAAAGAGGGAATACATAAGGGATAATGCACGGCTAGCTGTACATTGAACGATTTTACACCGGTGAATAGAGAACGCTGTGATTGGAGCTGTTTTTGTTGTGTGTTTTTTGGTTTCTTGATAACAGAGATGGAATGTAAACGAAATTTACACGATTGAAAGAGCATGAAAATCTGACTAAATCGCCTGTGACAACTTGCAATGTTACATATCATCGAGGCTGGGAAAAGAACACAACGCTGCAGACAACAGGTAGCTAAATGCCGTTATCGCTGTTTTCCATGTTCGTGGAGTAAATATTTTTACATGGCTTTTTAAAAATGCCGGGTGGCCAGTGTTTCGCGTGCGTTTGGTCAGTCAGCATACACTTGAGTCACTGATAGTTCCTATAGAACTGTTTTAGACCCTGCTCTGAAGTAGGAGCTAATTTATGGCGCTTTTCCACTGCATGGTACTTTCTCCAAACGGAGTTCCTAGAACTAAAACCGTTCCTAGTTCCTGCGTTGCGAACACGCCAAAAAGTGGGTAGTTCCACAATTAGTTCAGGTACTATGAAAAGGTTCCCGCGGTGCGAAAGGCCCAAGTGTTTGAATGTCAATGCATTTCTCTCTATTTATGTTTCATAGAAATGGGATTAGTAAATGTAATTAAATCAAGGCAAATTGAATCAAACAATATGTTTAAAAATCACAAAACAACAAATATTTTTCTCAGAATGAAGACAATGACAATTTCTGGCTGTCAAACTTGAGTGGATCATGTTCATAATGTGATGAACTCTGACTTAACATATTCATGTAATCAGTTACATGCATTTTATAATATTAAAGAGAATGTTTAAAATATGTCAAATTATATGTATATTACAGTAGATTTTGTTACAGTTAAGATCTGCTAGTTTCTCTACATTGTCAGATTGTTATATAAAATCAAAATGACAACACTTAGACCAAAGACCCCCCCAAAAAGAAGAATTTAGGCCATAAACGTTTGATGGGGCATTAAAATAAAGATCTGTCCCTCAAAACACTCTGTCCAGCGAATTAGAGTGATTGAGCAATAAACAGTGATATCAGATTCAGCACAATGCTCTTGCACCGAGGGTTAAGATATGTGGGCAAATAGAATAAAAGAATGAGGTGGAGAGTCTGTGAAAAGAGAAGAAAGAGGAAAGCACGGGGAATACAGAGATGAGAGAAAAGGCCTGTTGTGTGAGAAATGTTCAATCACATGACCACCTGCATATTTTCTCTTGTGCTGGCCTGGCAGACATCAAGAGACTACAACGGACAGTCAGGACTGTTGAGAGGATTTATTGGTGCCCCTCTGCCCAGCCTCCAAGATCTTTACATCGCCAGAGTGAGGAAAAGGGCTAAAAAAATCACCTTGGACCCCTCACACTCAGCCCACTCTCTCTTCGAACTGTTACCTTCTGGTCGGCGCTACAGAGCACTGACCACCAGAACAGCCAGACACAAGAACAGTTTTTCCCTGCAGGCTATATTCAGCCTGAACAATTAATCTTTCATAATTAGTGTTATATTACATCTAGGGATGTTCATTTTAACCGGTTAACCGTTAACCAACCGTTAAGAATTTTGACCGATTAATACAGTCAGTTAAATGGTTAACCTGCACCCCCCATTTTGGGACTCGCAGCTGAAAATGACCTACCTAACTTAAAATTGCAACAGTTCCTGATTTCAGTGTGCTACACACACAATTTTGGTGTCTTTGGAAAGGAGACCCTTTGGGCTTTACTATCCATCATCAAAAAATCCAAATTGTACCACACTGATTTTTTTTTTATTTCATATAAAAATACATGAAATCAGTCCTGGAGCAATCCAGAAAAGTAATGGGTTGAAAGTTAAATGTCTCATGAGTTTTTATTTCAAATCTGAAGAAGATACCATGAAAAATTAGATTCCTGCAACCATTCTTCTTAGACTATGTCTAGTCCCTGACTTTTTCATTTTTTTTTTTTGAGTGGATGGTCTCATTCTGTTTGTGACACTGTATGCTACAAAACTATTGTACTATTGTACAAGCTATTTTGTACTACCAAGACGCAGTTTTTTGAGCACAAGTTATTCCATAATGGATACAAAAAATACTGTCGCCGAAGAAATTAGACTTAAAGGAATTACCATCCATATTACAACGTTATTGCTTAGTTAGACTAAAAGTGCTCTTTGGGATGTCGTTCAGTGGACCCTTACCTTTCTAACTAAACTGGGATTTACAGCTGTGGGTGCGTTTATGACTCGTTATTACGACGAATCTAGTATGTACTGCGGTTTGATTATGCATGTTTTGATGTGTACTGCTTACACAAATTTAGCAAATACATTCCTTATAAGCTTTCCATTGAAAAACAGCGATCTGTCATAGATGCTTGAGGCTTAGACCTTTATAATGATATATAGTTTGTAAAGATTAATTTTGTCCCGTTTCAGTTAATCTATTCGTAAACATTGACACGTGCAAACAAAGAGCGTTCGGTGCGCCGGCGTCCAGGTGCGGGTTAACAGGTTAAAAAGTCATTTATTTATTTTCAGTAATTGATCAAAATATTTAAAAAGGTTTGCTGCATGGTTAAAATACGCTACTTGTATAAAAAAAAAGTTTTTTTAGAGGAGAAAAAAAACATAAGTAGGCTATAATAAGTCACATTTTATTATTTCATTCAGAAATAACTCTAATGCCGACGCGAAATGTTTACAAACATTATAATAATCACTGTAAACATAGCAAGGCTATTTTAGTTCCCCTCCACAACAAATCCTTTCAATTAACAGTATTTGGAAAAGAACAAGAATTAAAAATATAAGAAGTTATAACAATATAAACGACAAGCCAAAACGAATTCATTTAGGCTAAAACTAAACTGAAACCAACGTTGGGTCTGTCATTCGACACAAAATCAAATGTTTCCGTATTCACGATGTATTTGAATGCCAAATTATTCTTTATTATGTAGCCTAGGCCTACTTCACTCGCATTCCAATATCCACCTAAAACAAAATGTTTTGCATAACATCACGACGGTACGGTAATAACAATTAAAGGCACAGATTTTACTACATATTTAAACTGATCATTGTGTTATTTTTTTCCCCATATATTTGCCTGACTGTATTTTATTATGATAATGAACAGGCTGCATTGTCAAGGTAGCAATGCTTAACTGTGTGCGCGCATGCGGCGCCGGCGCAATCACTTGAATTTTTACTACTAACAGTGGAAGCAACTACTCCTTTTAGTCATAAAAATAATCGGAATTGTAAAAGGTTTGCCTTTATTTGTGTACATTCACAATATATATATATTTTTTTATTCCTTTATTTAACCAGGAAATCACATTGAGATATTGCTACCTCTTCTTCCAGTAAGACCTGGTCAAGACGGCAGCACATACAATTTTATACAAAAAGAATCACAGAGACAGTACCACAAATTACACAATCACAATTCATAAATAAAATCAGATCATGAAAAACAAGTACAAGTATCCTTTAAAACATTATATAAACGACATTTAAAAATACTCAATTTTGCAATTAAAATTAGAAAAAATTCAAGTGATTGCGCCGGCGCCGCAAGCGCGCACACAGTTAAGCATTGCTACCTTGACAATGCCGCCTGTTTTTGTATTTAAAAATAATATACAATAATATACTGGAATTAATTCATTCCAGGCCCAAGGCGCATAAATGGAGAAAGCACATTTACCAAATTTTGACAATACCCTTGGAACTATTAACCGAATACAGGAACCTGATATTGTACAACGACTATTTATATGGAAAGTTAATAAATTAGAAATATAAGATGGTAATTTACCTAATAGAGCCTTTACGATAAATAAATACATATGTAACTTTCTCCTTTGATGTAAAGATAACCAATCTAAAGATTCATACAAAATGCAATGATGCGTCCGTGACTCTGCACCAGTGACCAAACGTAATGCTGCATGATAAACATAATCTAATTTTCTAAGTAAAGAAGTAGCTGCATGCATATATAAATGATCACCATAATCAATTATT
>NW_015549914.1:25415-25841 GCF_001515605.1 Sinocyclocheilus anshuiensis
GTGTAGTTAATGCTGCTCAATGTGAAAGCCCGCAGGTGATGGAGATTTACCGCTGATTACAGAACCGGCTTTCTAACAAGATGCGCATTAAATATCGCATGCGATTTATCGTGCAGCCCTAATGGAAAGTTAACAAATTAGAAATATAAGATGGTAATTTACCTAATAGAGCCTTTACGATAAATAAGTACATATTAGGGATGCACGATACCACTTTTTCCAGTACTCACCCGATACTGATACTTATATTTTTGGTACTTGTCGATACCGAGTACCGATACCAATATTTTTATTGCATTTGTACATTTTTTAAATATTGGGTAAAGAAACCAAAAGAGTATGTATAATGTTAGTTGGTTAACTTAATTTATCAAATAGATACAGTCAAACCAAAATTTATTCAGACACCTTCAACATTTCTCACAT
>NW_015549914.1:26284-30008 GCF_001515605.1 Sinocyclocheilus anshuiensis
AGTACATATGTAACTTTCTCCTTTGATGTAAAGATAACTAATCTAAAGATTCATACAAAATGCAATGATGCGTATTTGACTCTGCACCAGTGACAAAACGTAATGCTGCATGATAAACAATCTAATTTTCTAAGTAAAGAAGTACCTGCATGCATATATAAATGATCACCATAATCAATTATTGATAAAAATTTACTCTCTACTAATTTCTTGCGGGCCTTATAAGGGAAACAGTTTTTTAGACGATAAAAGAAGCCTAGTTTTGGTCTAAGCTTTTTCAACATGTATATTAAAAGCTAATATTTCATCCATCCAAATACCTTTATAATCTTTCTATAAATTAACCATTCAAGGTTTTAATTGTCAGATATGTTACCTTAGTGCGACCGCGACCAAAAATAATATACTTTGTCTTATTTGAGTTTAAAACCAATTTAACTGCAACAATGAGCACTGCAAAATTAGAAAAGCATCCTGTAGCTGCTGTAAAGCTTGTTTTAAAGAAGATGCTGCCATATAAATAATTGTATCATCTGCATACAAATGTATTTTAGCTGAGTCTATTCCATGACCTAAATCATTAATATAAATAGAAAATAACAAAGGGGCTAAAACAGATCCTTGAGGAACTCCAGTATTTACATGAAGAAAAGGTGAGTACTAAAACAGATCCTTGAGGTACTCCAGTATTTACATAAAGAAAATGTGAGTTGCAATTTTCAACAGACACACATTGTGTGAAAAAAGATAGTTCTGAAAGATAGTTTTCGAACCATTTTAAAGCAGCTTCACTGAGACCTACATACCTAAGTCTCTGTAACATTAATTTGTGATCTACTGAATCAAAAGCTTTAGACCGATCAATAAATAAAGCGGCACAGGACTTTTTACTATCTAGAGAGGTTATAATATCATTTGAGACTAATGTAGCTGCAGTAATGGTGCTATGTCCCATTCTGAACCCTGACTGATAATCCTGAAGAATATTATTGGCTGACAAAAATTGTTTTAATTGATCGTTTATCAGTGATTCAAAGACTTTTGCTAAGCAGTTTTGAGCAAACTCAAAGGTTTCCGTAGAAGTATGAACACCGAGTTAGTAGACTCGGAGGTTGAGCCGATTGATGTAAAATAATTATTAAAAATATCTGCAATAACTTATTTGTCCTTAACTTCAGTGTGATTAATGTCTAATTAATAATATCAATAAAAACAAATCTTTGTGCTTTTGTCAAATAAGCCTAAAGAAAAATAGGATGCCGCTTTCTGTCGTCTGTTTCCTTTCGCGAAGCACAAAAATGAACCGTATAAATAATAATTAGCATGTTGCAAAACTGACAACAACAGCTGAGTGGAAGATTTTATGCAATAATTCATTACAAAGAGATTTCTAGGCATTTCTTTTATTTGACACCTGATGTGTTCAGTTTACTTTGCTTACTTTGGAAAAAGTTATCTTCTTCAATAACATTGTGTTTGTTTTTGTTTTGTTTTTTGCAGTATTTTTCCACTGCTATTGTTTTCATTGTATTTGCTTCTCAGTTCCATTCAATTTGAAGCTTTTCTTTGTTCATTACATCTTTTATGGGCAAACAGTCATTAAAGATGAATGAAGAATAAACACCAACCTCCTTTATTGACCTGATTCAAAAACTGTACAGAAACAACATTTCTAACATAATGTATTTAAACAGCACCACAACAAAACAAAACAGAGCGCGCGGTGAAACTGAACGTCTTCCTCTGAGGTTTAATGGTGTTTGGCAAACAAAGGCATGTGTTTAGCGCCCCCCGCTGGACTGGAGTGTGAAGCGACAAGAGGAGGGAAATTACTTAGAGGAGAAAAACTAGCGAATTTGTTAGTCAGATATTTCATTGAAAATCACACAAAGTTGCAGCATGTAAATATGGAAATTAAGATCAATGAAAACACATGATAATGATAAGTTGTAGCCTTATGAAAAAATGAACTAAATCCAAAATATTAAACAGGTTTAGCATGAAAAACTACATCCTTGGGTTATGTGTCCACCTGGAACTCAAACAGTTGACAGACAGTTAATGTGAGTCAAAACATCTATAAAACTAAAATAAGGGTTACTAACAGACAAACATCAGTCTCATTAAATCTCAGTCATATGTGAAGTAAAATATAATTTATCAGGCAATTCAAATCTTCATGGGGAGATTTTAAACAGAGCGTGCTCTCAGTAAAAGATAACAGCACAAGAGCAGTTTGTAAAAAGCTTCTACTTTTCTTCATGAAAGAGTAACCAAACTACAAGTGACACATACGCATTATAAGACAATTGAACATAATATCAAACTCATAACACAGAACAATGATATCATTTATATCATGAAACAAAATGGCATACAAGAATAAAACTTTTGGACATTGTTCTTTGGAGAGGAACTCCATCTTTGAGTTGATCTGAATCTCACAGTTAAATCTGCTGGTTTTGAAGCTCTTGTTGCGCGTTTTCCTCCTGTAGAAAAACATCGTCCCTGTTTCGTCCCTCATGTGCCATTTCCATTACAACACTTTAAAAATCCAGTCGCCCATGCATGGACTTTTATCATCAGACCTGACCAGTGTTGCGGAGTAACTAGTTACATGTAACTACATTACGTAATTTAATTACAAAATAAATGGACTTTATTCACTGTTTTCTTACCTCACAAGTGTGTGAATCCTCTCATGTTGTTTTAAACAGTTTGCTGAAGTAAAAGTATTTTCACACTCAAAAGCACACATACTCTCTCACAGCAGTATGTATTTTCTGATGTACTTTTAAATATTGTAAACCTGAAAAACTCTTTCCACACAAATGACATGAATGTGGCTTCTCCTTTGTATGAACTCTCAGGTGTTTCTTCAGGACTGAAGCCCACAGAAACATTTTGTCGCATTGATCGCATGTGTGCCACTTCTCTCTTGTGTGGATACTCATGTGTTCTTTAAGATGTGATGATAGTATGAAACTCTAGGACTGAAGCCCACAGAAATGTTTTGCTGCATTGATCGCATGCATGCAGTTTCTCTCCAGTGTGGATGTTCATGTGTCTCTTAAGGTGTTATAATTATGTGAAACTCTTCCCACATTGATCACAAGTGAACGGTTTCTCTCCAGTATAAACTCTCATGTGCGTCATAAAGTTTTCTTTTAGTGCAAAACTATTCCCGCACTGATCACATGTGAATGGTTTCTGTTCAGTGTGGATAATTTCATGTGTTTTCAGTTGTGTTGAATGATTGAATCTCTTGTCACAATCTGAACATTTGTATGGTCTCTCTCCAGTGTGAATCCTCTCGTGTGTTTTCAGACTGTGAATCCTCTGACATGCCAAAGTATCAAAAGTGAAGTGATGCATGGATTACAGGATCTACCGTGGCAGATGGCAGACATGAGAGGTGGCGCCATATTTAAAGTCCCCCTGTAGTCAAATATTGTATCCCTTAAAACTCATCTTTGATCATCAAAATGACATATTTAAATGTTTTTTCTTGTGAAAATAATTTTCTCATTCCTTAAAATAGCTTGAATGTAACTCTACACCCTTGCCTCATTTACTATACTATCTATAAAATTGGCAAATGAATCCCGTCTCCACTCAGTCACACCAGCCAGTGCCTCCTGATCCACTGAACTCTAGTAAATGCAAAACAATGGCATACACGGATAATGACTGATAAAACTATGTTTTTACTAGCGGACAACTA
>NW_015549914.1:32297-34449 GCF_001515605.1 Sinocyclocheilus anshuiensis
ATTTGTCTCTTAAGGTGTTATAATTATGTGAAACTCTTCCCACATTGATCACAAGTGAACGGTTTCTCTCCAGTATAAACT
The DNA here is from genome assembly GCF_001515605.1 of Sinocyclocheilus anshuiensis. Lineage (NCBI taxonomy): Eukaryota > Metazoa > Chordata > Actinopteri > Cypriniformes > Cyprinidae > Sinocyclocheilus > Sinocyclocheilus anshuiensis. Next base: position 32,379 of record NW_015549914.1, read on the forward strand.
CTCATGTGCGTCATAAAGTTTTCTTTTAGTGCAAAACTATTCCCGCACTGATCACATGTGAATGGTTTCTGTTCAGTGTGGATAATTTCATGTGTTTTCAGTTGTGTTGAATGATTGAATCTCTTGTCACAATCTGAACATTTGTATGGTCTCTCTCCAGTGTGAATCCTCTCGTGTGTTTTCAGACTTGATGAATCACTGAATCTCTTGTCACAGTGTGAACACTTGTAAGGTTTTTCAAACTAAAATATAAACCCATATTGGATTTTAAAGGGTATCATTCCTTAAAACAAAATCCCTTTTTTTTTAACTGTGATAATAGAATACAAAATGCAAAAGAATGCAAAATGTTTTGCAGATTGATATTATTATTATTTTTTACTACAGTATAATAGATTTGAATACATTGTAAAATGAAGTTAATGTTAAATTAATAATTTTCATTTCTGGAAAAAGAAAATAGGAGTAACTTCTGTAATTAAAAATGTCATCAAACCAGTAATCTGTTTTCAGCATTTAAACATCAAAATCATCATACCCTTCAATAATATAATTGAACATATAGGCTTCAATTAGGTTTATGCACTCCACTGATGAGATGACATGTTGATTTATGTATTGGGAGGAGAAATATACAACACCCTGAGCAAAGACAATATCTAATTGGTCAAGACACCAGTTGGGATGTGTCCAAAAGCCCAGTTTAAATACTCAAGACACCATCAAATCATTGCTTTTTAGTCATAGTTTTGAGCTATGCTTTTAGTCATGCTTTTTGCCATTATTTTTGCGTTCTTTGAGCACCGTGTCAGCGTGCGTCTGCCTGCACGCCCGCTATTACTTTGCCACGATGAGAAGAAAACCATCTAGTCTCGTTACTTCTATTCCTTTACTTTAGTTTTTCTTTCCGTTGAGAGTTTCGTGTTCTGAGTTAAGTTTTGTCTCCGAGTTCACCTCGAGTCTGTGACCGACTGCTTCAAAACTTCAACCAGCCCACAACTCCGCATCGTCAGCCAACGCCCAACCACGGCTTCCGAAGACATCACTACAAACGACTACTGAACTTCCAGCCAATCAGCAACCTCTGGAAACCCCTTTCGACAACCAGACAACAGGAAATGCAAGTACCTCCAGCTGAACTGGTGCATTTTATATAATTTTAGCCTCATTGAGGAACTCAATGCGAGGGTTAAATAAGTGATTGATGGTTGTTCAGGTCTATGCAATTGCACATATTGCTGTAAACTTGGGATTTCACATTTTCATTTTCAAACTAATTATTTCCTCACTTTCTCTCTTTCTGCAACTTGTGTGAATGCGTGTGTTTGTGTGGTAGATTAGTTTTTATGTCTTAGATGTATCTAATAAAGCCGTATTTATATTGAAAAGAGAAGTATCTTGTGTTTTGCTAAATTGACCTGTTTCCCTTACAGCCCTCTAAAGTACCATATAGTCCCATATCTCAAAAATGCTGCAGTAAAATTGTGCAAAAGGCGATAAAGAGAGTGATGGAGCGCTGTTGCGTTGACTCTGTTGGAGACTTTGATCATGAAAGACGGGCATCACGTAGCGGTACGCATACGTGCAGATGTCAGTATGAGGAAGCTGACAGTCTGTGTCTACGGCAGTTAGCGATCGGTCCCTCTGCATAACGAACACCAGAGACGTTCATTATCATTTATAAGCCTCAGCGTAACTGTATTTTGTGCCGTGTGCGTCCTATAGGAGTGAGTAACGATCGCTTTACATTGTTGTTCAATTTATAGTTGTTTTGTTTGTTGTGATGCAGTTATGAAACGAGATATGCTACATGATAACCGTAATGCTCACGTGCTGTATTGATGTATCTACGATTGCAGTTAAAGTTACAATGTTAGTGGATGTAATAATGGATGACCTTAGCACACGTGTTGTTTTGTTTACAATTATTGGTTCACCTGCAAAAAGAGCAATTTTATGACATTTGAATCCTTTTTGTAAAAAGATCAAATGTTACAATTCAGTAAATGGACTAGTGTTGTCAAAAGACCCGGTACTTCGGTACCAAGTCGGTACTAAAAAAATGAAAACG
>NW_015549914.1:35867-39733 GCF_001515605.1 Sinocyclocheilus anshuiensis
GGTACTTCGGTACCAAGTCGGTACTAAAAAAATGAAAACGTTACGGTACCAGAACCGAGTACCCGGTCAACCCGGTTCTTGATGCATTATCCGAAAGGTGCGCAGATGCGCTCTCTTCATAAAAGCACTGAGACGTGGTGACCTCAAAACGAGGAAACACACCAAACTAACAAAACACTTTAAAGACACCCAGATCAAATGAAAGAGTTCAAGCAGGTAAGTTTTATTTTAATTTTTAGTATTTGTGTTTCCCATACATTGATTTATTTGTGGCAGACCGCCACAATATCAAAACTTACTGCCACAAATAGATTTCCCAAAAGGCTTTGCCTTCGTTGAATAAACATGAGCACTGCATGTGCTTTTCATTTTCATTTCATCTTGCCTGTAATGCCTGAGCAGCGTTTGTGAGCTGAGCGCTGCTTTGTGTACAGCGTTACCGGAGAAACTTGATCTCTCGCGCGCTACAAGCGCCTCCTGCTGGCAGAGAATGAAATTGCATATATATGCCGCCACAAATTCTAAAATATGCGTGTTAGAGAATGTGCAAATGGTTAACATTGTTTCTGTCATATCAGTCAGAAGTTCCTGGCTTTTCTTTTTTTTTTTTTAGCTAACTTAGTTGTTATTCTTGACTGAATAGCTCTAGGTTTTCAAAAGCCCTTTGAAATTAAATATGTACACATTTTGGATTAAATGAAAGTAGTCAAATGTTTTAATTAGCATGGTTTTGTGTTTTGCTTTGGTACCGAAATTGGTACCGAGAACCGTGGATTTTCATTGGTATTGGTACCGAATACTGAAATTTTGGTACCGTGACAACACTAAAATGGAAATTTTTTGTAATGTCTTCTTTTGAGATCCGGAAAGGAAGGGGTAAATAAACTTTCACCTGTCAGAGAGAGAGCAAGCAAAATAAGGGTCAAGAGGGCGTAAAAAGCACATTTTGATAACATTTTTGAAAAGCATTTATTTTGATAGGACGTTTAGGTAGTCCATTTTTTAGTTTATTATTTTGGCCTGGCCTAGCCCTTAAGTTACTTCACCCCTGTTTCACCCCCTGAACCCTAGACCACATGACTGAAAACAAACCCCCATGTTACTTACGAGAGTGCTTCTTCAATAAACCTTATTAATTCGGCCAATAATCTCTCAGATCTGATGCTGTATAATAATGGTGACGTGATCAGACGGTCACAGAGGCTTTATGAATGAAAGCGTCTCTGAAGTAGCTTCACTTCAACAGTTTGAATAGAGTTTTGGCGCCATCTGCTGGACAACAAACCATCACAAGAAACTTCTATCAGTAAAACAACCCTGCCAATAAAATACTCAGAAATGTAATGGAATCTGAACTGCCATTTTTATTAATAGAATTGATCACATAATTAACTAGTTGTTTGAGTCACTAGTTCTGCCTCAAAGTCTAGTGAGCTTCATCGCTCCCTACGTAGACAGCTCAGATCTGACTGGTTTATTAATATGAGAAACAGCATCTGTGATCCAGTCACACAAACAACCTTCATTCACTGAATACATCCCAACAAAACAGACCGAATGAAGCGCTCGGTTTTATCTGGAAACAAGGGACTGTGTGAGTAAGTCAAGTCAGCTTTATTTATATAGCACTTTATACAATACAATTACTGTAATTAACAAAAAATAAAGTATCAATGCATAGTTTTTCCTTTAAAATAGAAATATGATAATTACCTTTATGTCATGCAGAGTTGTGCTGTAATGTTGGATGTAAATAATGCTATAAATGTAGTATTTAAGAGTAAAACAGCTGTGAAAAAACCATGAGGCAGCAAGAGAAAAAAAAGGGCAGTTTTTTTGGCAACACTTTATTTCGATAGTCCACTTTAGACATTCTATTAACAGCAAGTAACTTTGCAACTACATGTCAACTAGCAGTTAGTAGAGTATTAGTAGACTGTCTGCTTAATATCTTCTAACACTTTCTTTGTCAACTTATTCTACTAACCCTAAACCTACTCTAACAGTCTACTCTGAGAGTTAGTAGACATGTAGTTGCAGATTAATGAGAATTTATTGACATGTAGTTGACATGTAGTTACAAAGTTACTTATAGTTAGTAGAATGTCTAAAGTGGACTATCGAAATAAAGTGTAACTCTTTTTTTTTTTACTTAACAGTTCAGAAAATTACTTTAGGGTTGAAAATGCCTTATTTATCCTGTAATGCATGTTATATGTGCAAATGTCTAATGCATACAGAAGCATAACGAATCACAAAGACAAAATCCCCATCAACGAACGCCGCTCTCTGACCCTGAGTTTGAGTCAATAAGCAAAATGACCTGAGATGTTGATTCAATTCGTCAGATGATGATCATCCTCTAAACGTGGAGCCTTTTATCTGCTCAGATTCAGATTCATTCACTGAACAAGAATAATCTGATCTGAACTTCATCTGGACACCAGATTCAGGATCTCTGAGAGAATCAGATTAATTTGAACAAAAAGAATCATACAGCTGAATATTCATTTAAACGTGAAGATTCATTGAAAATCAGATTCACTTAAACTTGAAAATTCATCAAGATGAAGATCCATTGAAAATCAGATTCACTTAAACTTGAAAATTCATCAAGATGAAGATTCATTTAAACATGAAGATTCATATAGAGCTGAAGATCCATTTAAACATGAAGATTCAGAGAGTTTTTGTCTCATTTGTTTGTCCAAACATCATTAATCTGTTTTAGCTCTTAAATGTGCTTCAGTCAAACTCAGTTCAAATCACTCACCTGTTTTCTGGATCGTCACACTGATCCTCTCTCTGCTCTCAGAAAACATCTGAACACAGAATGACACATTAAATATTTTAGTCTTCAAGGTATTTCTATGCATTCAGATATATGTTATAGTTTAGGACAGGCCTGTATTATTAATAATAAAAAAATAGTCTTAGCACACCAACAATCATAAGTAAGATTATATAGGATTAACTCTGTCCATTAATGTATGATTATGGTACCATTCTTCAGCACCAAATAAAAATGACTTTAACACAAAGTTATGGCTCTAGATTTGGGTCTCACGGCTTCTTGTAAAATTGGAGGGGATATAAAGCAATATCCTCTTTAGTTATTCTCTTCACCACAGAATCTGATGTTAGACACTGCAAAATGCAATATCAATTTCAATATCAAGTAAACAGCTTTTCAGAAACATCTTCAAACTATCTTATTTTGTGGATATGGAATTCACATTACCGTTCATTCAACTGTTTAAGTTTCAGATATTTAGATGGACATATAAACCAAGGATGTTTTTTTTCATGCTAAACTTTTAGTTCCTTTTTTCATAAGGCTACATCTTATCATTATGACATGTTTTCATTTATCTTAATTTCCATATTTACATGCTGCAACTTTGTGTGATTTTCTATTAAATATTTGACTAATAGATTCGCTCGTTTTTCTCCTCTAATCCTCACAAACGAAGAATTTTGATGCTGATTAAATAAAACACAAGTCTATAATTTAAATTTCTTTTAATTTATTTGTGCAGATTTGCTTTTTTAAAGAAAAGACTTAGGCGCTCTACGTGAATATTCCCCGTATTATTTTCCTCCTCTCACCGCTTCACACTCCAGTCCAGCGGGTGGCGCTAAACACATACGTTTGTTTGCCAAACACCATTAAACCTCAGAGGAAGACGTTCAGTTTCACCGCGCTCTCTGATTTGTTTTATTGTGGTGCTGTTTAATACAATCTGTTAGAGATGTTGTTTCTATAAGTAGAAAAATACAGTTTTTGAAACTGTTCAATTAATATTCTCATCTTCACAGTCGTGACTAAGTTTTGAAGCAAGCAGGAATATCTGGAGGAGTATCAT
>NW_015549914.1:39975-48899 GCF_001515605.1 Sinocyclocheilus anshuiensis
GGAGAATAAAACACGAGGAACCAGAACCCCGGAGAATAAAACACGAGGAACCAGAAACCAGGAGAATAAAACACAAAGAACAAGGAGGTTGGTGTTTATTCTTCATTCATCTTTAATGACTATTTGTGATACATCCACAGATCCTTTATGTAAAAATAAGACCTGAACTATCATTAAAATGTCTTAAATCCTTTTTTCAAAGTTCTTATGGAAATGTGACTGAACTGACACTGAGGATATTTAATCATTACTTTAAGTAGACTTTATTTTTGCTTTTTGGAATCATAAAACTGTGTTGAACTCAGAGCGTGTGAGACTGAATTTGTTTTTACGCTAGTATAAACCACATTTTAAGTAAAGTCGCTATAGGACTGTGGTTATTTTAAATCATGCGAATGTCTCAGTAGAGCATTATTTGCTTGTTCGTTACATTTCACTGTAAATCAGTAACAGTTTTGCAGCAGGCTTTGCAAACAGACTTTTACGGTAAGATATATGTGACCCTGGAGCACAAAAGCAGTCATAAGTAGCACAGTTATATTTGTAGCAATAGCCAAAAAAAAAAAACATTGTATGGGTCAAAATTATTAATTTGTTTTTTATGCCAAAAATCATTAGGATGTTAAGTGAAGATCATGTTCCATTAATATATTTTGTCAATTTCCTACCATAAATATATAAAAACTAGGGATGCAACGATTATATATTTTGTTGGTACGATTATTGTCTGAGGAATAATAACGGTTTTACGATTATGACTATGTAAATGATATGAAGATAGTTTTACTCCAATGAAACTGTCAAATGCTCATGAAGTGAGGAGTCAGAGCAGTTCTGGAGATGTTGTTCATGTATTTATGACCTCATGTAGTGATACGACAGAAGCTGACATCACCGCGAGTGTCGCACACTTTGTATGTGTAGAAAACAACACTGCGCATCTGTGCCATTTACATACACAGAGACACGCAGAACATGCTGGATTCATATTTAAATAGTATTTTTGCGGCTTAATATTTACAGATACTAGTCCATATTGCGACTCTATTTAAGTGTACTGACCTACTTTTGATTAATTCATCCAAACTTGGACAAATTCCGTGACATTCCGCGTCATACAGTAAATTCCATATGACTGGATTCCGTGATTCCGTCCGTGTTTTCCGCATCGCGGGAATCATAGATAATATTGAGGTGTTTTGCATCTTCATTGTAACGTTAGTGGATTGGGATCTATCGCAACTTAAGCAACGTCTGCTGCTGCCTTACCTTTGAGAGACAACTGATGCGTGATCACTGAAGCAGCTCCAGTTAGCAAGCGCTTTCGGAGTGAGAGTGAATTCCGCATTGATTGGTCGGACTCATGACTCCCAACAAATCAGAGGAGCGGTGGGCGGAGACTGCTTTAGGCCACAGAGTGGTGAGTTCTGACAGGCTGCATCAAAGCCAAATAGCGCGTTTCAAAATTAAGTTATTTTATCGGCGAATCGGTTTTGAAAATGACCAATACCGATAATCATAAAAATGCGTCATATCGGCGCCGATAATCGGTCGACTCCTACTTTAGATATTAAAGTGTTATTTATTGCAGGCTTTTGAAACAGAAATAATACAGTAACCAACAATACAGCACGAAATAATAATAAACAAAAGACAAACAAAAGTCCATCTCTCCCATTGGAATTAAAAAAAGGTGACCTCTGCTCTAAACATCCATGACAGTATTTCTCTTTTGAAAATAACTAATGGAAATAGATCACACAAGTATTTAATGTTTTCAGTTTGTACATTCTTTACATTTCTTTTGGACCTGGGGTAGAGAATTTGGAAACATGGTGAAAATAAATCTTGTTGGTTTTTATTGATGAATAATACTACAACAGGGAGAGTAAATAACAAAGTTAATGAAGTAGGCTATTGTTCATATATGACAAATATTAACTTTATTTGTCCAACAGGGGAAACTGTTACTAATGATGGAAATAAACTGAAATATTATTGTAATCAACTGTCATCCATACGTATTCATTTTAATAATCTTTATAATAATTCATATGATTTTACATGTGGCCTGAGAAAATCATGTCTATTATTTTGGTTTGTGAGATCGGAGATCGCGCTGCGCACCTGTACAAACATTCAGGAGGACACAAACCCTGCCCCGTGACTTTAATTAATAAAATAGATTAAATAGCCTACTGGAGAGATGCAGGTAGGCTAATTCACACAGGCAACTGTCACCTCTCTCTCTCTCTCTCTCTCTCTCTGTCTCTCTCTCTCATAATTAAAGTAGCTAAATGTTATAATTCATTAATTCAAATAAATGTGAACTTACTGCACTATTTCATCTCTTTCTGATCTGAAGCGGGCAGAATGCGGAGCTAACGAGCTGTAGCTTCGCGTCAGGTGGTTCTTGCCTTCACGTCGTGCATTAAAATTGTATTCGCTCTTTAGCAGCAGTTTTTTACAGCAATATTTAAATGACACCCTGGTCATTCTTGGTGTACCCAAAATGGTCCCACACTATCGACAGGCATTTCTCTGGTGGAAATAAAGCTTCGCTGTTTGGTCCCTCTGTCACAGTGAATCTAATGCATGTATTAGCCTCCGTGCCTCTGATAAGCACGTCATTTAAGCTGGTGCACCGCTAGTGTAACTTTGTTTCCTCGTTTTGCGCAAGCTGCAACAGTTCCGTTCCGTGTAACAGAAACATTCGGTTTAGCGGAACCTTTACGATGAATTAACCGTGACGTTTTAAAGCGCGGTTAATCGCGGAACCGGTTAATCGCTGCATCCCTAATCAAAACTTATTTTTTGATTAGTAATATGCAGTGCTAAGGACTTCATTTGGACAACTTTAAAGGTGATTCCAGATATATTCCAAATAGTTGTATCTCGGCCAAATATTGTCTTATCCTAACAAACCATACATCAATGGAAAGCTTATTTATTCAGCTTTCAGATTATGCATACATCTCACATCACATACAACTCACAGCGCATTGTCACAACATAGAAGTAAACTTGTTTATTCTAATGTCTGATCTGTAATCACTGATTTCTGATGTGTAATTATCCAAGTTCAGTCAGATTTTATTGGTCTCGAAAGTTTTTTTTTTGTGTGTGTGTGTGGAAATCAAGCCAGTGACCAAACTAAACATTGTTTCGCCTAATAGCATGAATATAATATGTTATTTCAATTGTTACATTTAGGGCTGCAACTAACGATTATTTTGGTAATTGATGAGTCGGCCGATTATTATTTTATTTTATTTTATTTTTTGGCTAATCGATTAATCGGATAGAAAAAAAAACGGGGGGAAAAACCCAGATTACTTTTTTTTTTATTGACAAAAACACACTATTCCACATTCTGCCCAGTGTCCTTCAAACAAACATGCCAACTGAATGCTATGAAAACATACAGTGCTTAACAATTTATTAGACCACCTGCCATAATAAAGAGAAAACACAAATATTTTAGGAATCTGTCAAAAAACTGTTAAAATCTAAAAAAGTTATTGTCATTTATTGGGAAAATAACAAACTTAAAATAGTATTTATTCACTTAATAACAAAAATGGCCCCCTATGCCTTTCATAACAGCTTGCATTCGTGCTGGCATTGTTTAGGTATTTTTTTACTGTAATTGGGCATCTGGGAAGTAAAAAAAACACTATAAAGCGCTTGACTAAGCTACTTTTTCCGCCTTTCTTTCATAGACAACAGCAATAATTATATTATAGCATTAGAAATAGCCTACTACTGTTACTAAAGAGCTTACACAAATTGGAGGACTAACCAATACATAAAGCTAAAACATGATTTTGATAATCACCAATACTGTTAGTTTAGAGCAGCAGTGGCACAAACCTTACATAATTTGTTTTAATACATTTGTTAAGCACTGAATATAGTTTAAATCTTTACATTAAAAATGAAAACGATAATAAAGATAATAAAGACAAATACAAACTCGGTGTTAACCAACAGGTGAAAGTAATGTTCTGCAGGAACACACATTCACTTTGATCACATTCACGTCTTACTGTCATTTCTTTATCCTGTAAAAGGCGGGATATTTATATTCAGACAATTACACGCTGTTATCTCTTTACAGTTCCTACTCTCATAAAATATGTGCACTGCATGTTGACTTAAACCTTAATTTACGTTCAACAACAGATATTTCAGCACAACAAATGTTTTTGCGCTGAGTATTAATTGTCTCCTTCTGTCCGTGTTCCGTCTGTCCACTGCGCCGGCGCTCAAAGTTTACATTATTTTGTAAACTGATTTCCACTTAAATAAAAAAATATAAAACAAACACGATTAATGAAACCATTTTAAAGAAAAGGGGATGTTTTGCTATAGCCAGAGCTGTAGAGAGAGAGAGTTGTGACAACTCCGTTCACGCCAATGGACCAGTTTTTTTACAGCAATGGCGGATCGTGGAGCCGCTCAATAGTTCCCGGAAGTTAGCGCTCATACTATCAGCGCCGTAGATATTCAGCAGACCAGACCGCTGTGATGAACTTTTGAAAGGTATGACATTTATAGAACAAAATAGTATATTATCAGCACAGCTAATCAAATTATCCTGTGCATTAAAACAGATGATTATTAGATTATTCCTCACTTAATTAGTAGATTTACGGGATGTTATTCATTCTCTTCATGCAGTTTCATCCATCGTTGTGTAATTAAGGCTTTTAAAAGTGATTTTGCTGGTGGGGAGTTATTTAATAGACTTGGATATATTGCAAAGGATGCAGATGGACCAAAGTGAGAATGAAAAGTTTAATGTAGGTGAGCAGTTTTCATTTCAGAATCATGCTAGGCTAAATTTCCAAAAATGGATTATATACCACTACTATATTATATAAGTAATTACAGTAAACCTGTACATTATTACTGTAATTTATACTTAAACGTCTTAGCTACTAAAGAAGCACTGTGTTGACGGAGCAGATGCCACAGGACTGCAATGTGATGGAGCATCACTTAACCATTTCTCCTGTGTTTTTCTCCTTCTCTATCTTGCTTTCAGAACAAGAACCACCTGAAGACTCCCTGTAAAGAGACATCAACCTCCCAATGAGTCTCTTCACTGGTTTTGGGAAGTCTTTCCCTGCTCTTTGTGAAAAAGTGCCAATTCCCTAGTATGATTACATCACATTTTGTTGGTGTAATCTGTAGATTGCTCCTGCTGACTATATCCAGCCTCTTACGAAGACTTCAGATGACCCAACACCTGTGAAGAGATGACGCCAACCCTTGAGAGGACTTCAGATGAAGCGGACTCTGAATAAACATACAAAACTGCTACATTTTCCTTGCATTGTAATCAACATGATCACATCACGTAACCATTGCTTTGTTGTTCATTGTTTCTGTATATATTTCATTGTTTCTGAATACATGACGTTACTTAACTGCATGATTTGTATAGCCTAATTTCAGAACATTTCTGCCATATGAACATTACTTTTGCACAGTTACACCTGTTAACAGAACTCTTATTTGTAATGTAGAAACATTCATTTTCTGTAAAGCTGCTTTGAAACAATGTGTATATTAAAAAGTGCAATACAAATAAATGTGAATTGAACAAAACTTGATGCATCATTTTTTTTCTCCTCTCCAGATCAGTAGGGAAACCATACATTCACACTCCTTTCTGTGAGTGACTGGAGCACTCCCATGCAGCACAGCAAACTATAGTGGAGACTGTTCAAGGACAACATGCTTTATAGTTTATTATAAATGTATAAATCGATTGCTGTAAATAAGTGCATAACAAAAGTCAACATACATAAAATATATGATTAAATGTGTACAAATGTTTTAAGTTGTTTTAAATTGGAATATACTACAAATGTATTTTTATATATTAATAACTGAGGGGTACACAAGAATCAAAAACATTAAACAAGATTAGTTTTCACTTTTATTAGTAAAACGACAATGAACAGGTATATTTGTGATTGAACTTGACTAGAAATATTTCACCTGCACTCAGTGTGGAAACAGTTTCACAAACAAACGCACTCTTGATCTTCACATGAGAGTTCATACTGGAGCGAAACCATACACTTGTGATCAGTGCGGGAAGAGGTTCACAAAATCAGCAAATCTTAAAGATCACATGAACATCCACACTAGAGAGAAACCTTACACATGTGATCAATGCGGCAAAACATTTTTGTGTGCTTCATACCTGAAGAAACACCTGAAAGTTCATACAAAGGAGAAGCCACATTCTTGTTATTTGTGTGGAAAGGGCTTTTCATGTCTACAAAATTTGGAAAAACATCAGAAAATACACTCTGGTGGAGAAACCTTACAAGTGTTCACACTGTGACAAGACATTCATTCATTTGTCACATCTGAAAATACATGAGAGGATTCACTCTGGAGTAAAATTTTATATGTGACCCTGCACCACAAAACCAGTCATAAAGGTCAATAAAAAAAAAAATTTGAGATGTATCCATCATCTTAAAGCTGAATAAATAAGCTTTCCATTAATATATGGAAAATGGATATTGTTACAATAGGATAATATTTGGCCAAGATACAGCTATTTGAGAATCTGGAATCTTAGGGTAAAAAAAAAAAATCTAAATATTGAGAAAGTCGCCTTTAAAGTTGTCCAAATGAAGTTCTTAGCAATGCATATTACTAATCAAAAATTAAGTTGTGCAGATTTAGATTTGCTGGAATAGGAAAAATCTTTAGAGCTCTGCAATAATATAGCGCTGCCATTTAATTTCAAACGGCAAATGAAACAAAAGTTAAAGGGTTCATAGGATGCCCATCTTCCACAAGTTTATATGATTATTTAGGGTCTTAATTAAAAGTCTATAAGATAGTTTGGTTAAAATTTCTCAATGGTAGTGTAAAAAAACACTTTGTTACCCTGTCAAAAACAGCTCTTTTCAGAGCACACGCAGTTTTGTAGCATTTTCCTTTAAATGTTAATAGGATGTTTTTCATTGGTGGGATTGTAACATTTTTAAAAGTGAACTAATTTTGATCAGTTTTACCTGATCTTATGTTGTAGCTCCGCGTTTTGCAACCAACCGCGGTGCATATTCTATGTACGTTAGCATTAGAGATAACATTTGATCCCAAAACCAACTCAGATATATGTAAATAGTAAAGAGTGCTTCCTTTACAATCACTCAGATATATGTAAATGCATATCACAATTCCTATTTTAAAGAATATATATGCAGAATATGCAATTTTTTGTTTTATAATAATTTTAGAAATGTAAATGTAATTAAAAATGTAATTATGCATTATAAAATGTAATTATGCAATTCTATAAATCCATTAAATTACAAACCCATGTGACCTAAAGACATCAAAGCATGTGCAAATTATTCAGAAAGTTATTCCCTAAGCCTTGTGCAATATATAGAATATTATTCAGAATAATATGTATTGCCTTTTGATATGAAAAGGATATTTTCTTGAATATTTCACTATTAGTGTGTGTGAATGTCATATTATTTTTTTTCTTTGATTTATAGGGATTAAGCTAATAAACTAATTTGACTAGTGACTTTACCATTTGTTTTTTTCATGTTTATTTACAGTGCAATTTAGTCTGCTTACCTGACTCGTGCAGAATTCTGTCCTGATGTTAGGCTGTGGTCCCTCCATTATCCAGACACTCTTTGCCAACTGATCTAGTTGTCTCTTCTCTCACAAACTCCACTTTCAGGTATGCTCTTTGCTTATTCTTCTCTGTTACAAGGTACTGAACTGTCACATCTCACAGCTGATGTTGTGATGTCCTGCCATACAGTTACCCAGATGAACATCACCAGTATTACTTCTCTGTCATGTATATGTTGAGTGTTTTAATGTGCCATGCGTTTCATCGTGGTTTTGATTTTAGGATCTCCTGCAAGCTGGTGGCCATATTGGTGAATGAGAATAGAGGGGATTTGCATACCACCATTGAGATGTTTCCCTTCCTTCGTGAGTATAAAAAGGTATAACAGCATCTGTACTAACGGTTTGAATTATGGTTTGGTTTATATCATGTTTTTAGGGTCGCAATTTCAGTACAGTTTGGTATGAGCTATTCTCAGGGGGAAAAAAAGGACTAATGTCAAATAAAAATTAAGAAAATAAGCAATACAAGCAATAACACACATAAACACATTGGAGCAAGGATAGAAATTAAACGGTGCTTTTTAGAGTTTTCAGGTAATCAAATGTAAAATAACTGCATAGAATCTTTACTTTATAAATTAAATAGATTAATCCATACGTTACAAATGTTATTCCGTTTATGAATTTTTATTCAGCAAATGAATTTTTATCTGTCTTTTTTGTTTAACATTAAAAACAGACAGAAGTCTAATATTCACGCTACTGTCATTTTAAGACCTAATTCACAGACCCAGTATACTAATACTGTAAACATGCATTGTTTTTTTCAACCACTTATGTCCATTTAAGGCATATCTGACTATGATTTAGGGCTCCCACACTCCTTGGATATACCTAAATTTCAGACATGTATTCAACAAACCAAGGTCCTTGAAAGGATTCGAAATGAACATGAGCTAAGTTTTGTTAGAGTAGCAAGTTGCTATTAAGACAGGAAGAAACAGTGCTATTGATTGCAGAAAAACCGGGGGGAAAAACACATGCGTGAACACATGGATTGTGAGCGTGGTGCTATTTAACTAGCTTAATATCAGAAAGTGCAAATTCAGTGATGCTCAACTCTGTATTGAGCTACAAAAAAAATCCAAAGTTTCAAAGAATGCCTAAAAAATACGTTTTTATATGTACATAATGGCTAGCCAGGGAAACAAATAAATCTTTGCTCTTCCAAAGAACCATCTACTGTTAGAGATTGAAACAGCATTTTCATTAGCACATCTTTTGTGTTTTGT
>NW_015549915.1:0-1520 GCF_001515605.1 Sinocyclocheilus anshuiensis
GACGGTGTTTCATTCCTGAATGAATCAACCGTTTAAATGATTCGGGTCTATCTCAACCACTCACTTATTAACAGTGACTTGCTGCCATCTACTGGTGGACTTAATTTCACATTTATAGTATCTTTTTTATTATTTAAATAATTTCAAATAACAGTATTCAACGTTTTATGTTTATGTATATCAAAACATTGTTCATGCATTTGTAACTGCAGGTTAAATGCATTCATGTCCAGCACTAAACAGTGTGTAAACACATCTAAATGCCACTTCAGATTAGGGCTGGGCATTATATAAAAAAAATTGATATCTCAATATTGTCAAAATGTTTACGATATTCGATATATATCTTGATATGTTTGCATTTTCTTTCAAATAATAAAAAAACATGATTTTCTTTTGCCCCTATTAAAAAACAATTTCGATAGAACAGCTATTGTTACAAAGTAAATACAAAATGTTTAGTGCAAATTTAAGCAGTTAAAATCTAGACCAAGTGATCACTTACTGCTTTTTATTAAATGAACACACGTATATGTAACTGAAGTAGTGCAAAACAAGTACAGAAAGTGCATTCTGTCAACTTTTTTAGTGCATGCAATTCACAATTTACACTGTGCAACTGGGGGAAATAATTAAACTGGGATAAATATATATATATTTTTACAAGTTTTTAGCTAAGAACACAAGTCTGTCAACTGTCTCTGGTTTAAGAGAAGCTCTGTGGCATGAAACTATGTTCCCACTGGCACTAAAAACCCTCTCAGATGGGGAGCTAGTTGCTGGAACACAAAGTGTTTCTTAGCTAATTTTGCAAATTTGGGGAAATGTGCCTCATGGATGCTCCACCATCATGAGCTCAAATCAATAGAATGTGGACTCATACACGGTTTATTTTACCTCATCTAGTGTACTAGGCTTGCCGCGATAGATGGTGCTGACGGTGATACCGTTATTAAGCCGCAACACCGGTTACGTCACTTGCCCACCGCAGCACCGACCCCCACCTTCGTTTGGATTCTTTTATAGTAATAAAAATAATTTAGTTCAGTAAAAGAACAGACACTACAATTAAAAACTGAACGCGGCTGCTCAATGCAGCGTGCCAAACGACAGTTGCATCACAGATCAGACTTCATTTATCCAGTGAGGAGAGTGAGTCCAGGCTCTTAAGGGTCATTCCTCAGTTACAAGATAAAATTATTAGATTGTAAAACGAGATGCAAAAGCGTGATTTTGGAAGTTTTTTTAAACATTTGTTTCTTATTTATTTGGTTCCACAGTGTTTGTTGATTTTTACTTTATTTAAACTTTGTGTAATTTATTTATTGGAAAGTAAAATGCGCACGGCGCTTTTAAGCTATTTATTTACAAGCGACGGAAAGCAAGGAAAAGAGGGAAAATTCAATTGCTTTACGCCGAATTGGCGCTATTTGAAAGTGAAAGTAAAATGCGCACTTCGCTTTTACAAGCTATTAAACGCCCCTGCCCCCACGGTGATACCGGTATTATCCGTGTTGTCA
>NW_015549916.1:0-1476 GCF_001515605.1 Sinocyclocheilus anshuiensis
TGTAATTTTTTTGGTATGAGAGTGAATTTGAGTAAAACAAAAATGATGTTTTTTAGATGAGGGGGCTCTCTAAATAAGGATGAAAAATGGTATTTTGCTGGTGAACAGATTGAAGTGGTTAATTGTTACAAATATCTGGGTATGTGGTTTACAACAAAATTGTCATGGTGGAAAACCCGACAACTTTTAGCAAGCCAAGGCAAGAAAGCAATGCTTTCCTTGCTACGATTTGCTCGTATCAGATGGAAAGTATCACAGAAGTACAGACCTTGTTATATGCTGATGATATGGTTAATATAGCAGATACAATTGGAGGGTTAGAGAAACAGATTGAACAGCTGGAAAAATGTTGTAATTTTTTTGGTATGAGAGTGAATTTGAGTAAAACAAAAATGATGTTTTTTAGATGAGGGGGCTCTCTAAATAAGGATGAAAAATGGTATTTTGCTGGTGAACAGATTGAAGTGGTTAATTGTTACAAATATCTGGGTATGTGGTTTACAACAAAATTGTCATGGTGGAAAACCCGACAACTTTTAGCAAGCCAAGGCAAGAAAGCAATGCTTTCCTTGCTACGATTTGTTCGTAAACATAAAATTAGCTGCAATCAGTCTTTGTACTTGTTTGATCGCATGGTTGCACCTATACTTTATTATGGATCTGAGATATGGGGTTTTGAACCAGTGGAGTGTATTGAAAATGTTCAGGTATCTTTTTGTAAAAAATAATATCTTTTTGTCTATCAGTACAAGTGTGAGCAATGTAGCTGTCTTGGGTCATTTGGGTAGATTTGTATTGTCCACTTATATGAAAAGATGTATCATGTATTGGTGTCTATGTCAAATCATCATTATCCAAAAAAAAATGTATAATATGCTTTTTCAATTAGATGAAGTAGGAAAAACATGGGTTACTCGTATTAGAGTTCTGCTGTATTTTTATGGTTTTTCTAGTGCCCGGGAGGCTCAAAGTGTAGGTGATATAAGAACATTTACAGCTATTCTTAACCAACGATTGAAAGAAAAAGCACATGAGGCATGGTATACATCAGTTTTGGAAAATAATAAGTTAAATATATATTCACAATATAAGTCTTCGTTGATACAAGAGAGCTACATTACATCTGTGTATAAAATGCAGTTGGTACGATCATTGTTACTTTTTAGATGTTCAAGTCACCATCTTGCTATAGAAACAGGCAGATGGAGTAATACACCAATGGCAGAGAGAATCTATATTTATTGTAAGTTAACATCAAATACTTCCATGATAGAAGATGAGAATAATTTTTTGTATGACTGCTCTTTGTATGAGGATTTGCGTAAGAAATACTTAGGTGATCTTGTTCTTGTTGGTGATTTTTGTATTGATGTGTCAAGTGTTTGTGATTCAGGGTATGCATGGAGATTGGCATTGCAAATGCCTTGTATGCAGCTACAGATCATACAGATAATTTGTAACAGGTAAGAAAGATCT
>NW_015549917.1:0-581 GCF_001515605.1 Sinocyclocheilus anshuiensis
GCGCCGTAGAGCCCCTCTACCACGCCCAGGTCCCAGCCTCTGCGGTGTCCTAATGGCTGCAGGTTCCAACGCGTGTGCAAATTTTCAAGAGATTTTAATATAATATGGCCGGATTTAATGCAACGTTTACTTTTTGTTTATTTAAAAATGCTAAAATGTTAAACATTTTAATACAGTCTAGTTGGATGTACAACATTTTTATTATTTAAAATGTTTCAAATGTAATACTTTTTTAGTATTTCAAATGTTAAAATTTAATACATTTGAATATAATATAGCTGAATATGATGCAACATTTCCTTTTTGTTTATCTAAAATTTTAAAATAATAATAATAATAATAATAAATTTTTATATAATATAGCCGGATATAATGCAACATTTACTTTTTGTTTATTTATAATTGTCAAATAATAATAATAATAAATACATTTTAATATAATATAGCCAGATATAATGCAACATTTACTTTTTGTTTAATTATTTAAAAATGTAAAATAATAATAACAATAAATTTTAATATAATATAGCCGGATTTAATGCAACATTTACTTTTTGTTTATTTAAAAATGCTAAAATGTA
>NW_015549918.1:0-528 GCF_001515605.1 Sinocyclocheilus anshuiensis
AATACAGAGGGTTCACCACAAGGTGCAAACAAGGCCAGATTAGACAAAAAACATCTTTAAAAAAGCCAGATCACTTCTGGAAAAGCATTCTTTGGATGGCTGAAATTAAGATCAACCTGTACCAGAATGACGGTAAGAAAAAATTATGGAGAAGGCTTGGAACGGCTCATCTGTGAAACATGGTGGAGCAGTGTGATGGCATGAGCGTGCATGGCTTCCAGTGGCACTGGGTTACTGGTGTTTATTGATGACGTGACAGAGGACAGAAGCAGCTGGAAGAATTCTGAAGTGTATAGTGATATACTCTCTGCCCAGATTCAGTCAAATGGAGCAAAATTGACTGGACGGCACTTCATAGTACAAATGGACGATGATCAAAAACATACAGCAAAAGCAACCCAGGAGTTTTTGAATGCAATAGTTTGCAATAAGTTTTTGAAGGTAAAAAAGTAATTATTCTGCAATGGCCAAGTCAATCTTCTTATCTCTATCCGATTGAGCTGCATTTCACTCGCTGAAGACAAAACT
>NW_015549919.1:0-632 GCF_001515605.1 Sinocyclocheilus anshuiensis
CTCTGTCAAGTTTCATCACAGACACGTAAATAAAACAACCTGTATTTCAGTGAATACATTGCCTCACAGACATGATAAATATATGTATAGAAAGCTTGAAATGTCTACTTTTAAGTGAAGTAAGTCATGTCGGAAACAAATATTCTCTGATAAAGTAATCCATATGAAACCAACGCGAGGTACAGTTTTTCCCATCTGAGCTCATTATCTCGAATGTGATCACGCTCACGGCTCTGCTTTTCAAATTATAAACATCCACGTGAGATTTGTGGACATGTAAACGCCCACGTGATCACGCCCACAAAACCAGGCTTGAGATGCTCGGCGAATATGTGAACGCCCACATCACCTCCGTAAACAAAGAAAGATTCATCAAGTTCATCTCGGCTACTTTTCGTTTTTGGAAGAAGACGCGCTGAGAGGAATAACCCAGAATTTACCTCAGAAGAACACGATTCGACGCACGTCTTAAACCAGTGGAGGATATCATTCTGATGAGTAAGAATTACTCGCGTTAGTTATTATTGTGTTATTGTGACATAACTTGTACACTTTTTACTAGACTTTGCCCATACTATACTTGCTGTCTACATGTATGAAATCAAGTGAAACATTTTGAAATATGTGTCATT
>NW_015549920.1:0-1227 GCF_001515605.1 Sinocyclocheilus anshuiensis
CATCAGGGAACTCCCTTAACTCAACTTTAAATCCAGGTCCCAAAATTAGGATTGACTCCTTTCACCAAAAAAACAAAAACAAAAATTGCCGTAAATCGTTGTGAAAAGCTGTCGTCGACCAAAATGAGGCAACACAACCTGAAATCATCGGAAACCGATGGCTAGTCAACACCCCAGCGCGTACAGCTACCCTCACCTATGATCAACACGACACTGCCACGCGCATTATCCTGCCCAACCAAACTTTATGGATCAATGTCCCTAAGGGTTCGATCCTCCATATTGACGATTTAGCATTGTATCACCTTAACGATGACGAGTATCAGGCTGAACTCGGAATCTCACCCTTCTTCAAACAGCATTCCTTCATCCTCGATCCAGAACTGGAAGAAAGGATCAAGGAGGAAGGAACGCAATCTATTGATTTGACTCCGGGTGAACGCAACTTATTGATTTGACTCCTGTTGATACAGCTTTAGAAGCTATCGCTCGCCTTCCGCCCGCTGGCGCGCCAATCATTCGGTCTTGGTCTGCCGCTGACACAGCGCTTTGCGTTTCTACTATTGTAGGATATGTTGTGACTCTGACACTTGTCTTCCTCCTCCACAAGCGAGTGAACACCGTCCAAGAGTCTTTCAACAAGTGCACGTCCGGCGTCCGTGCATGTTCCGACATGATAAAACTGACCAAGAACTTGAACCCGAACCTGAGAACTCAACAAACCTGATTGAGATTACGCCTATACCGCCTTGTCGAACCTCTGACAATTAGAGCAACCTAAATTACCCAATTACAAGTAATCCTAAATAATGCACCCCTATGTCTTCTCAATTTTCTAACCTGATCATTCCCAAATTACCCAAGTCCTGCACCAGGATTCGCAATGGGAACCTCACTGAGCATAAGGGGGATATACTGTATGTAGGATTTCCATCACGAACGGACACTGATACGCCACTGAATCAACCATCATGAGGTCTAAACTAATCACCCCATCACATGACTCCAATATTCTGGGTCGATTTCCTGCCATTCATGTCGTCATCTACTCAGAGGAGTGATTAAAGATTGATCCAATCAAGAGACAACAAAGCTTTCTTTTTATCAGAATTTTTCGCTGATATCCTCAGGCCTGCAAAAAACACAGGATCTATACAGCGTGACCTCGGGGACACATGATTTCCCTCACATCCTGCATTCCAACAGAACCGCGCTCTGGTCGTTGCA
>NW_015549921.1:0-222 GCF_001515605.1 Sinocyclocheilus anshuiensis
CATGTCTCGATCATCCAGCCCTGATGCCCACTGGGATCGACTAGACTCCTGGCTGAGTGTCATAACTGGTACACTCCTGTCTGAAGCAGCCGGCGGCCTGCAGCACCTGAGCCGGGAACAGCTCGACGACAACCTGAGCGCCCTGATGTCACACGATCCGACACAGGACTACAGCCACAAAGATCTCACCAAGATCATCGGGCCCCTCGCCCACAACCTCCT
>NW_015549921.1:611-862 GCF_001515605.1 Sinocyclocheilus anshuiensis
AGCACGCCGAGAGCAGTGGGAAAAGGACACCAGAGAGGAACTAAGTGAAAAACTTCAGCAAGCCTATAAGAGACTATTTAAAAGATGAACTTGATATGGTTCACCGGGAGCTTAAATATGCATATAGACTGCAAAGTGACTCTGAAAGGGAAATGCACACCACAGAATTTCCCCTAACCAGCAAATTGATACCTCCTAGTCAAGGCTTTCCAGTTCAAAAGGGGGGTGAGAGCCCACTGCTCAAGACATCA
>NW_015549922.1:0-542 GCF_001515605.1 Sinocyclocheilus anshuiensis
CCAGAGTCTCGTCACGTCTCAGCTGTTTGTCCAGAGTCACGTCACATAACAGCTGATTATCCAGAGTCACGTCACATCACGTCTGTTCGCTCAGAATCCTGTCACTTCCTGTCTGTTGCACCCAGATCCTCAAGGACTGTCCTTCAGTATCCCAGACTGGCTTCCAGCGTGGAGGACCCACCGCTGGTGTCGGCACGTGCAGCTGGCATCCCTAAACCAGCGCTCTCAAACCCTTCTATTCATGAACTCATTCCCCTGTCTGCAGCACTTCCCATATGGGGGGTTGCTTTATGGTGTATCTGGGCCACGTACTCCACCGCCGATTTGCTAGAGGCAGCGGCACCGGCTACAACATCTCCAGAGGTGGCGGCTTATGCTGCAGAACCTCCCGAGGTAGCGGTGTCCACTGCTGTGCTCCCAGAGGCCATGGTGTCCACTGTAGTTTCTTCGGTTCTATAAATACAGGCATACAACAATGAAGTAAAACAGTAAAAACCTACAGTAAAGCAGTAAAAACCTATACACAACTAACCTACTGACTG
>NW_015549923.1:0-316 GCF_001515605.1 Sinocyclocheilus anshuiensis
CTTTCCGTACCCACTGTATATATATATATATATATATATACTGAACAACATTATAAACGCAACTAGTGTTGTCAAAAGACCCGGTATTTCGGTACCAAGTCGGTACTAACAAAATGAAAACGTTACGGTACCAGGTTTTCTTAAGTACCGGTGGTACCGAGTACCCGGTCAACCCGGTTCTTGATGCGCTAAACGAAGCTATCCTCTTCCAGTGTTGCCAAGTCCGCGGTTTTCCCGCAGAATTGGACTGCTTTAACACTGTTGCCGCAGGTTGTTTTTCATGTCCGCGGGTTGAAAAACGACCCCATTAACGTAA
>NW_015549923.1:892-1043 GCF_001515605.1 Sinocyclocheilus anshuiensis
TATTTTTACACACCAGAGGCTTTTAAATGAACTGTGTAACCAAAATATGCGTGTTAGAGAATGTGTTTGTCATATCAGTCCGTCAGAAAAAATTTTTTTGTGTTTGTTTTTTTTTAGTTAGTTAGTTGTAATTATTGGCTGAATATCTCTA
>NW_015549924.1:0-181 GCF_001515605.1 Sinocyclocheilus anshuiensis
GTCCACTATGGTGATCCAGAAGTGCCAAAACTGGCTGTGTCTGGTTGATATGAGGGAAGCCCGACATAGTTCGGTTCCTTAATGCCCCTGTGTCCCAGACCGGCCTCTTCGGCGACGCGGTCGAGAGCCTGGCCCAGCAGCTCTCGGCTGCACAGAAGCAGACTGAGGCGGGGCATCACAC
>NW_015549924.1:736-863 GCF_001515605.1 Sinocyclocheilus anshuiensis
GAAATGTCTGGTTTCATGCCTCTGTCTCCCTGATGTAAAAAGTTATTACAAAAAGAAAGTTAAGTTTGGACATGCAATTCCTTTTTTTACCAGTAGGGGTAAAAAGAGAGGTTGTAAAAAATATCCA
>NW_015549925.1:0-565 GCF_001515605.1 Sinocyclocheilus anshuiensis
CTACAGTGTAATGTAATGACAATAAAAGCCTAATTTCACAAACCCCCCGGTTATCAGTATGATATCCTCACTGTCAAAAATGCTATTCATTATTACCATACAATGACATTTTCATATCAGCAGACAATATCCCATACAAAATATCCTCACAAAAGCACTGCATCACCAAGATTTTTGGTGGCATAAACATAAGAAGCTATATTTTCATCAGTGCTCTATCAGCTTTTACGTACTTAAATCTTCTTATTTTTTATATTTACTCCAGGATGTTATTTACCTTAATAAAGGCCAATATTTTTTAACCTTATTAAATGTATGCATCATCTGGCTGTTACCAATCAAATTAAATTTACAGTGCAAAATTACAAACTGCAAACATTTTTTAATAGGCCTATACAAAAAATATATGCTGAGGAAAAAATCATACTTTTAAATACACTAAACCGGCAGTAGATGATGGGAATTCAAGATATGCTGAGGAAAAAATTATACTTTTAAATACACTAAACCGGCAGTAGAGGATGGGAATTCACTTATTTAACTGATTGGTTGGTTCAAAACGCTG
>NW_015549926.1:0-233 GCF_001515605.1 Sinocyclocheilus anshuiensis
AAGATTCCTAAATGCATCTACTTTCGGAAGGTCAAATAAAGTGCTGTTGCTTTCGCCTAGATACACACAGCGTCTCTCTGACATGGCTGCTTCAACACTAACTGCGGTTACTGAAACCACGCCTTCCTTCTTTGCGTGCACATTTGGGCCACATTATGCAAATACAGTGGGTACGGAAAGTATTCAGACCCCCTTCAATTTTTCACTCTTTGTTATATTGCAGCCATTTGCTA
>NW_015549926.1:348-1158 GCF_001515605.1 Sinocyclocheilus anshuiensis
TATGCACAATCAGCTTGTAACACTCCAAAGAGAAAGGAAAACTTGAAATCGCATCATATGACCCCTTTAACTAACATGAACAAACAATGAACAATACATTTATTCCACTATTTATTCATCTTTTTTAATGTAAATGAAAATACAGTCGTTCATTGTTCGTTCATGTTAATTCAGTGAATTAACTAATGTTAACAAGCACAACTTTTGATTTTAATAATGCATTAGTAAATGCTGAAATTAACATTAAAGATTAATAAATGCTGTATAAGTATTGTTCATTCTTAGTTCATGTTAACTAAAGTAGTTAAAAGGGTCATATGATTAGGGTTGGGTACCGAAATCCAGTACCAATATGGCACCGGTACCTATGTAACCGGTATGTACTAGAACCGAATCAGAACGCAGATTTCGGTGCCTCATTTCGGTGCCATGCCTGAGCTATCGATTGAAATATTTGTCCTCTGGTTCTCTGAAACGGACGTAAGAAGCATCATCACCGGCACCGCACGTGAAAAATAATTTCCCGACTGAGAAAATGCGTGTGAACTCAAGTCGGAAATCTCTAATAATACAAATCTTTGTAGTAACGCGAGTGTCCATGTTGTTTTCACATTCCGACTCGGGAAATGAGAGCATCCGAGGAGCACGTGAATGCAGCAATTACACTTGCTCTGATGGCAGCAGGTATCCTTCCATTAACTTCCGTTAAATGCCTAAAGCTAAACTTCCCTTGTATTCACATTTCTAAACCTGTTGTCCAACAAAATAGAACATTATAACCGTTTTACTCCAAAATACCAGTCAAATGCT
>NW_015549926.1:1186-1831 GCF_001515605.1 Sinocyclocheilus anshuiensis
GAGAACATTATAACCTTTTTACTCCACAACACCAGTCAAATGCTTCCTTTTGTGATCTGATGTGGCTTCTTCTCACAGAATGAGGCAGAAAATATGCTCCATAGGCTACTTTAAAAAAATACATCGATTAGCAATGGATTATAAATATACTTAATTATTATGAAAATACCAGATGGCTTGAATAAAACAGATAAACGATATTGTCGCAGTTGAGTGTTTATTGTCTTTGTTTTATCATTCAAAATGTTTATATGTTCTGTTTACTCAGTTAACGTACAGCTATAATAGCGATGCCTTTGTCCATATAAGGGAATCTGAGTTTTGTTACTTCTGTGACTGGATATGTGGATTTTCTGTGCGAGGGCGCCCTCTGGTGTCCAGTATGAATGAAACAGACATCATGTGTTTATAGTGCTAACGGCCAATTAATCACAGACATCATGTGTTTATAGTGCTAATGGCCAATTCATAATTTTTTGGGGAATTGTTTTTTATGAATTTTTTTAATAAGTATCGATTTGGCACCGGTATCGAATTTTTTTTTTTAAAAAGCCCAAACGATACCCAAGCCTACATATGATGTTGCTAAAAAGAACATTATTTTGTGTATTTGGTGTAATGAAATGTGTTTATGCGGTTTAAGGT
>NW_015549926.1:1857-2166 GCF_001515605.1 Sinocyclocheilus anshuiensis
TTTTTATGCGGTTTAAGATAAAAAAAAAAACACATTATTTTCCACATACTTTACATTATTGTTTCTTCTCTTTGCCCCGCCTTTCTGAAACGCGTAGATTTATACAAAGCTCATCGTTCTGAAAAGCGAGGTGTGCTGTGATTGGTCAGCGATCCAGTGCGTTGTGATTGGCCGAATACCTCAAGCGTGTGACCGAAATGTTACGCCCCTTACCATACTGTGATGCCGTGTCACGGCTGGAGCGATGAGACAAAAACATTAAACCCCATTATGAACGAGGCATTTGTTGCATCCAGTGGGGACATAATT
>NW_015549927.1:0-276 GCF_001515605.1 Sinocyclocheilus anshuiensis
GCCGCTATAGCCGCCACATAGACTTTGAGCGTGGATGGGGAGCATTCCTTATCCAGCAGCTCTTGCAGAAATGACAATACCTCCGTCAAATCGGAAGTCTGAGTGTCTTTGCCGCGGTTTAGACACCAAGCTGAGAAAAAATACCACTTTAAAGCGTAGAGCCGACTCTAGCCTCTGAAATTGTGTTAAAGACTCGCTCTGGGAGGCTCGAAGGCTCCCGTTGAGCGGCCAGAGGAGCAGGGCCCATAGGTCGGGCCGAGGATGCCATATTGTCCT
>NW_015549927.1:378-1248 GCF_001515605.1 Sinocyclocheilus anshuiensis
TCTATCGATAGCTGAGTTAGCTCTGATAGCCACGGCTGGTTCATCCAAAGGGAGGCCACCAGGAGAACCTTGTGTTTTTGTTACCTGTGGGATCAGAGCGATTGGGGGAAAAGCATAAAGAAGGAAGTTGGGCCAGTCATGGGCCTTTGATAAATAAATTGGGCAATGAGAGATGTCTTCCACCTTGGCCTTGCCGAAGATCTCCCAGATCCTCTGAACCGTCTGTGGATGGAGCGTCCACTCCCCTTAGGGGACATTGCTCCTTGATAGCATGTCCGCTCCTTGGTTGAATTTGCCCGGTATATGCGCTACTCTCAGCGAGCTCAGGTTTAGTTGAGCCCATTCCAAGAAGTGCTCTACCAGAGAGAAGAGAAGCGAGCTCAGGTTTAGTTGAGCCCATTCCAAGAAGTGCTCTACCAGAGTGAAGAGACGCTTCGAGGAGAGGCCTCCCTGGTGATTTATGTAGGACACCACAGACATGTTGTCCAATCGGATTAGCACATGCTGTCCCTTTAGGACTGGCAGGAAGAACTGACAGGCTTGACATACTGCTAGCATTTCCAGGCAGTTGATGTGGAAGCCTTTTTCCACCTTCGACCAGTGGCCGAAAGTCGGTATCCCTGCAAACCATCCCCATGGCCATGCCCTGTTCCATCCAGCGGGAGTTCTTCCAGGGGGGCAGGGCTGTTACACAGGCCTGACTCACCCTGATCTGCAGGTTTTGATAAGGCACTCCCTCGAACGCGAATCTCAAGAATCGCCTGTGACGGGGGGCTATCTTGATGTGAAAGTATGCATCCTTCAGGTCCGAAGAAAATAAACTGTCTCGCTCTGGGCTGGAGGAACCATTTCCACGGCTCCTTTTGCCAG
>NW_015549928.1:0-520 GCF_001515605.1 Sinocyclocheilus anshuiensis
GAGCTCCATGCACGATAGGTCAATTAATTTCATTGCAAATTATGTACTAGAAAATTAGTGGTAAACGTTTTAAATTAAGACAACCTAGAAGAACCAAACAAAGTTAACCGCAAAATTTGATTGACGAATCAACATACGGAACCAAATTAGAACAATTTCCAGATTGAACTAAAACATATTCAATTTACTAAATTATTTTGACTAATTGAACTTTATCACCTGTACCTAAATAACCTGTTGCCTGCACCAGTACAGTAACTGTCATGGAGGTGTCTTGTTGTTTGCTGTGTTTGTCTGCTTCTTCTGCCTTTGTTTCTCCAGCGCTCGCCGATGTCTTCAGCTCAACACATCGCCGATCGAAGGGGGGCGTGTAGGGTATCAGACTGAATCAGACAATCTAAGATTTGGTCAAAAATGTGTAGGGTATCAGACCGAATCAGACAATTTAGGATTTGATAGAGAACAGTTGAAACATGAGGAGCCGAATTCCACAGAGAGGCCCAAGACACAGGATGTTCGT
>NW_015549929.1:0-7509 GCF_001515605.1 Sinocyclocheilus anshuiensis
GTTCCAGCATACTAGTTTAATATTGTATTTACCCTGTAACTACACGGAACAAGGAGCGAACAATCACCACTTTAATTTACAGCCCGCAACTGTTGTATTTACCCTGTAACTACATGGAACAAGGGAGGAACAAGCACCACTTCAATTTACAGCCCGCAAATGGTTTATTTACCCTGTAACTACATGGATCAAGGGAGGAACAAGCACCACTTTAATTTACAGCCCGCAACTGTTGTATTTACCCTGTAACTACACGGAACAAGGGAGGAACAAGCAGCACTTTAATTTACAGCCTACAAATGTTGTATTTACCCTGTAACTACATGGAACAAGGAGCGAACAAGCACCACTTTAATTTTCAACCCGCAAATGTTGTATTTACCCTGTAACTACACAGAACAAGGGGGGAACAAAGCACCACTTTTTAAGTTGGACTTAAACACAGAACAGGTATATATTTGCACAGTAATTACAGAGAAAAATATTGCAGTAGTTTTAATTTATTTGTTTGATGACCAAATTAAACTCTCTACTTTTTTTTTTGCTATAAAAACATCACAGTATACATCCAATTAAATACAAGTGTTGTATCATGTATTTTTTTCGGTGAACAGCTGGAAAGAGCTAAGCTTGCTTTAAGCTGCATTGAACCTTGATGGTGTATCATTGTAAGTTATTTGGTGATAGTGGTGTTGGGAAGTTGCTGGTGTGACTCAGCTGAGATCGACGAATAAGCTTTCATAAGGTAAGTAGACTCGTGAATTATAAATCATAACAGAAACTCATTAACTCGTTTCACTAGATGTTCAGTTTTGTTGTTCAGTAATCTCCATCATGTATCCTTTAATAATATAATGTATACCCCATGGTTAAAAAATACCTAGGCCTGTAATAAAATAGGCTACCAATATAAAATTATGAAAAGTATATCGTCTTTCTAAATCACTCCTAAACATAAGATTGTTGTTTAGGTCATACATATCATACCACTTAATATTAGAATAGGTACCCCTTCATTTTAAAATACTTACAGTATAAATGATCTGTAATTTTACAGGTTGTTACCCCTTTATTCCCCAAACGTCGCATATTATTCCCCTATACCTACACGGAGGTACTGAATAGGTACACTATAATTCCAAAAAAGTTACACTGTAACTTCAGTTTACTTACGCAGTTCTTTGCAGGTTGCATATCTGGTTGTTACCCCCTGGTTGTAATCTAAAGCGTTACCAATTTTTTTCTACAAGAAACAGCCAATATACAAAAGCTGAAAGCAAGTAGGTTTTTTTTTTCATTACATCACTTTGATTATGAATCTCAGCAGTGGTGGAAACGTCCCGTCTGCTGCTGATATGAGGAGCTCATGCAGTGATCTGGATTATGAATGTTTATTTGTGCAGCTCTTGTTCCTGTTCACAGAGGCGTAAAGTTCACCCAGCGGCTCATTTTCTGTTCATCTGATGGCAGCATAAGTCACTGAATCATCATGATCCTGAAAGAACAGCACAGAGTTTCTCCGTCAGTGTTTGAACCGCAGCCACATGTTGATAAAGCTTCATTTATCTGAGATTCAGATTCAGAACTACATCTCAGCAGTGTATAGATGAGGGAAGCTGCTGTGCTTTTCTCTGAATAGGACCGAACAGCAGACAGTGATGAGGAACAAGGGAATGAGCTGCTATCTGCTCACTTTGAGCGATTTTACTGGCTTTTTACTGGAAGAAGAGACTTCAGAGTAAGTCACATCATCTGTCTGCTCCTAAACATCAGTGCAAACGTTTAACGCACAGAACAGATATATCTCTCACTGTAATGTGTGAAATAATAAAGAAGCTTTTAGCAAATTACATTTTAGAACTGAATTGAACTGAATGGTTTGTTTGACTCACATTGTCTCTCGCAGCAGCAGGAGTGGACATGGTGATCTTCTCATACGCTCCTTTATCTTCATTCTCATTTTTGACCTTCAGAAAACAAAGAGTTAAAACTGCATGATTCACACTTTATTGAGCTTTAAAGACAGAAATCAAATCTAAATCACTGGTATTACTGAACTCACCACCGATTCATCAGTCCCTCTTTTATTACCTGAAAACAATGTGCCTCATGAAATATGAATATTTAAGATAAGACACACATGAAAAACACTAAATTTTAACAATGCTAACGATGCTCAGATTTCAAAAGAAGCAAGATTTGGTAGAATCTTTAAAATGAATGATAGAAATGATTGTTGTTTGATTTGATAACTCTGTGAGGAATAATCTTCTGTTTCTCAGAGTCACATAATCCATGTTTCTATGATGCATACAATCTGAACATGAGATCTTACAGTGAGATCTGAACTGTTTTTAATTGTTAGAAAGGAGAAAATCTGTTTTTCTCACCAGCTCTTTTTCTCCAGATCAGCCAGAGAAGAGCAGCAATGAAAGCAGCGAACGCAGCAGCAGAAATCACTGTAGAGAACACTAAAATGTGTTTAACTTGAAGCTGTTAAAGTCAGCGGACACAACATTAAATATCATCTGCATGTTTTGCTTCCCTTTTACCTGACATTATCCATCATTAACGCTGCAGGAAACAATTGGATAAACCGGCATAACATTAGTTTTATTCTTGTACATTCACTAAAACAGACAGTTCCGTTAGTTGGTGGAAGAATGTGAACGTACTGCTTATGTTTCAGTGCATGAGGAAGGAATAAACTAGGGGTGTAACGATTCACTCGTTTTCTCAATGCATCGATTACAAACCCTGACGATACATATGCATCGATCTTGAAACATGATTTTTGAATCATGAATCGTCGATTTCGGACAGTAATCGATTTAAAACGCTAAGAATCTAATGAATCGCGAATAATTGCATAATTGAATAATTTCTATAGCACTTCAATGCTTTCAAAATATATACACATTAAATTACTACAAGCAGAAATTAATGGAGACCTTGAACAGTGTTCATGCCTCGCATCTCTCCTTCACGCGCAGCACTATTTCCCGCCTGTGACTGTCACAGGATTGCGCTCGTGCTCCGTTCGTCTCACTGACACATTTTTTGAGCAGCTGATGTGTGATCTCTCCTGAGTACTCGTGGCCAGTAATGCTAAAGTGAAGTAGTTTCTGTAGTTTTTCAATGGCTCTCGGTCATACCGACGACATTACCTGAGCAGTCGAAGGCTGCGCATTTATTGCATGGACGGAGCAAAAATGTAAGTGTTTAAAGCAGTGGTCACCAACCTTTTTATCCCTGACCTCGGCCTTTATGAAAGACAAGATCTACCTATTGAAGAATTGATAGAAAAAGACATCCCAGATTGTACTTCAAATTTGAGGCCTTTTATTTAGTATTTTAATTAGTGATGCGCCGATCATAGCTGATTCAGAATTCAGATTGTCTTTTCTTTCTTTTTTTTTTTTTTTTAACTATCAAATTGGATTCTGATACTGATACTGATTTTTAAGCAAATTTATTTATTGGCTATTTGCTTTATAACAAACAATCTAGACTGTTTTTTTTGGTCCATGGGTCACATATGGGGCTGCTTTGCAACCATGCAAAATTGTGAAAAACACCATTTGAAGTGTGGTCAAATTATTGAAAAGGTAAAGTTCATAACTATACAAAGTATTGCATCATAATGAATTATAATTATAATTATAATTATTTGCAACTCAAAACATTACTTTTTATCTATACTATTTTTGTAGTTAACAAGTAGAACTTAAATGCAGTGTATTGTATTGTACATTTAATCATAACAGGTCAAGAGAGGATTCAACTAAAATAAATGACTGAAGTATTACTTCAATATTTAACAAATTAAATTGTTTTATTTGCAAATCCACCATTGTTACATTTGTGCTGTAGGTAAAAGTTCTCTGTCTTTACAGCACCTGTTATGTTTCAATTCATACCTCACATTTTCTTTGGTTTGCCCAAAAAGAAAGTCTCATCTAAAAAAAAAATTAAATCATTTCATCATTCTCAGATTTGAAATACATGGTGAGACTTGTGTCTTTAGCTGCAATGAGTTTCTAGACTCTAAAGGTTTCTTCTGAAAAATGTGCCAAATCTGAAACACAGATTCCCAATAGTGTGCACTCTACCGAGTTCAGATGTTTAGCAAAAGTATAGCAAAATCGATTGTTGGTCAATTTCAGAGCTCATGAAGGTATAAGGTGAAGAGAGACTGACTTATCAAGCCCCCTTCACTGAACATACTGTAGCCTATATTTAGGTTGATGTTAAAATCACATTATTAAAATACTTGACACTTTTAAGGGGTGAAGGAACAAACAAATATCGATACACAGAATGTGATATTGTCTCTTGTGCCATAGTCTTAGGTGAGAACTCATACAGCGGCCTTGTTTACTTAAATGATATGACAACATACAATACAAACAATCCCCACAGACATACATTATATGGCTTTCATACAGCTACAGGATCATAAGATGAGTTGCTTCATTCACCCCTTATCGACACTAGTTGTTGGGCTGAGTGAGCATGGACATGTCATTGGGGTTATGAAGTGGCGTCCTCTTTCATAGTTCCGTCCAGTTAGTTTATATGGGTATGTATGTGTGAAAATCACTTTAAACAAGTTTCAAACATGTTGTAGATGGAATTAAGAACCTAGCCAGTGTAGAATTACCAGTTCACATGAACGTTAAACCGATCTCTTTGGCTAACATCAACACTAAATGAGACGTACATGATGATGGTTTTGGGAGAGGACGGCATCACATGCCTGCTAGCATCTAAGGTGGCAGACCTTAGCTGGTTTTAAGAGGGACTAGGCCCTCGTTCACAGCAAAATAAAGCACTATGTGCAGCATCTAGAATGGCTTCTCACCCATAATTCTCTAGTGATCATGCCCAAAATTCCCTGATTCTACGTACAACCGTTCTAGGCACAAACTAGAGTCTGATCGCTCTTTGTGACCAAACGTGGGCAGAACCTTTGTTTGCCCCGGTACTGAATGTCCTCTTTGTTTGATGAAAGCGCTCTGCCTCGCCTAGTCCAGACATCTCCTCCTCTCTCGGTCCCGCTGCAGGAAGCACAGATGCAAACGGCTCGAACGAGGAACAAGTGCCAATCTCAGTCTCAGAGAGGCATACGGGAGAATCAAATCTCGGCTTTTGTTTCAAACATCAGGTGATGCTCAGCTGGCAGAGAGTTCAACAGGTCATGCAGCGAGGACGCATGGTGATAGGCTGAGGGTTTGGGTCCACCTGAGAAGAGAGAAAAAAAAAATGATGTCAGAACATTTCCAATACGATACTTTTTAAAAGTACCAGATTCCTTTATCAGTGATTTGCAGATAGCAGGGAAAGAATCAACTCTTCGTAAGAAGGACAAAATCATTTGTATCGATTTTGAGCAAAGGATGTATCGTTTGTTGTTGATGTCAAAGGCTGTGCATTCAATCTAACTCAGTATTTTGATGCAAATTCATCTGCAACTTTATAGTCGCAGGCCAAATTGGGAAGATGCCAATTTTGTGATTTTGCTTTGTAAAATAATTTAAGATTTTAATGTTTGATTTTAAAGATATTTTTACAAAGACCATTTCTGCTTCCAAGTACAAAAGAGCTAACTGTGGAATAGTTCAAAATAAAAGTCAAATTCCTAAAGTTGCAGTTATAAGGAAAAAGTCGCAACTGTGATATTGTATAACCGGGAGATATAAAGTGGCAAATACAAGTCACAATTATGATATATAATCTGCAATTATGGAAAAAGTCACAAGATTTATAAAAGCTGCAAGATAAGAAGTGACATTGTGAGATTAATTTAAACACGGGGAAAAAACTAAAAAAAATAAATAAATAAATTATATATATATATATATACACACACATTTTTTTTATTCACGGTAGGAAATTTACAAAATATCTTCATGGAACATGATCTTTACTTAATATCCTAATGATTTTTGGCATAAAAGAAACATCTATAATTTTGACCTATACATTGTATTTTTGGCTATTGCTACAAATATACCCCAGCGACTTAAAAACTTTTTAATGTTTTTTTTTGGTCCAGGGTCACATATGTATGTAAAACTGCTTTGCAACCATGCAAAATTGTGAAAAGCACTATTTGAAGTGTGGTTAAATTATTGAAAAGGTAAAGTTCATAACGATACAAAGTATTGCATTATTATAAATTATGATTATAATTAATTGCAACTCAAAACATTTATTTTTACCTATACTATTTTTATACTCAACAAGTAGAACTCAAATACAGTGTATTTTGTTGTACATTTAATCATAACAGGTCAACAGAGGATTCAACTAAAATAAATTACTGAAGTATTACTTCAATATTTAACAAATTAAATTGTTTTATTTGCAAATCCACCATTGTTACATTTGTGCTGTAGGTAAAAGTTCTCTGTCTTTACAGCACCTGTTATGTTTCAATTCATACCTCACATTTTCTTTGGTTTGCCCAAAAAGAAAGTCTCATCTAAAAAAAAAATTAAATCATTTCATCATTCTCAGATTTGAAATACATGGTGAGACTTGTGTCTTTAGCTGCAATGAGTTTCTAGACTCTAAAGGTTTCTTCAGAAAAATGTGCCAAATCTGCAACACAGATTCCCAATAGTGTGCACTCTACCGAGTTCAGATGTTTAGCAAAAGTACAGCAAAACCGATTGTTGGTGAATTTCAGATCTCATGAAAGTATAAGGTGAGGAGAAACTGACTTATCAAGCCCCCTTCACTGAACATACTGTAGCCTATATTTAGGCCGATGTTAAAGTCACATTATTAAAATACTTATGACACTTTTAAGGGCTGAAGGAACAAACAAATATCAATAGACAGAATGTGATATTGTCTCTTATGCCATAGTCTTAGGTGAGAAATCATACAGCGCCCTTGTTTACTTAAATGATATGACAATATGTATATACCCCTGCAAATCACTTTAAGGAGTTACATTATAATGTGCAAATTCAGACACAGCGTATCTTTAATTTGGCCAGAATTGCAGGGTGCCTGTCTTGATATTCAAGAAGGTTTAGAAAAAAAAATAAAATGAGTGTAATCTATTATAGATTACAGAGGGGTTTTATAATTAAATGCATCCGAAAGTTCATCTAAAATTACCCTTATGTCCTCCCCACACACCCCGCAGAGTCTATCTAGACTCCCACCGGTGAATTTTGGCCATTTCCACCACTGATCATCAGTAACATCATCAATGCTAAAGAGCAGCAGCAGCATCATGTACCTGTAGAAGTTTCTGGTGGGTTTGTAGTTGAGGGATCCTGAGAGTTTGTGATGCGGACTGGAATCACTGCTGTCGCTGAATCAGCTTGAGCTGGAAAGGATGGATGTTAGTTCAGATTAATCATGACAATCATATTTTAATTAGTTAACACACAAGATAACTCAGCATTATCTTATCTATCCTTATATTAGCAGATCTATCAGAGTCTCTTCATAACTGATTAATACCTGTAGTTTCTGGTGTGTTTGTAG
>NW_015549930.1:0-1084 GCF_001515605.1 Sinocyclocheilus anshuiensis
AACCTGGCTAAAAATCCTAAAAGCAATAATCGAACCAATCGCTCTGTATGGTAGTGAGATATGGGGACCCCTAAAAACCCAAGATTTCTCCAAATGGGAAAAAGAAGAAATTGAAATTATGCATACCCAAATTTGTAAAAGCATCTTAAAAGTAAACAGAGCAACCCCAAACAACTCGTGCAGAGCTGAATTAGGACAATACCCATTATTAATTAGTGTTCATGAAATGAGAGGCTTAACAATACCTTTATAAAACCTTTATTAAACCATTTCTCTTTCTATCTTAATATCACACAATAATTTTCACATAAACGAACAATAAATATATACATCCTTAAGAAACTTTTCTACAAATTCAAAATCAACAATTAATTTTCAATTTTACAAAAAACTCCTCCCACTGACCAAATTTCAGAAAACATTGCAATATCATTTACCAATTTATAATATGTATACTCTATCTTAATTCTAGCAGTTATCATCCCTTTTATTACCATCTCAGCATTTATTGGACCCATACCCAACATTTTATTGTTTCTAGTTTTCCAAAT
Source organism: Sinocyclocheilus anshuiensis (assembly GCF_001515605.1). Taxonomy (NCBI): domain Eukaryota; kingdom Metazoa; phylum Chordata; class Actinopteri; order Cypriniformes; family Cyprinidae; genus Sinocyclocheilus; species Sinocyclocheilus anshuiensis. The sequence continues at coordinate 552 of NW_015549930.1, forward strand.
AGACATCTTAGCTGACCCCAACACAAAATTCAGTAAACATTTTTTCCTCCTATCCTGAAAATTGTATTTTGGACCACTTATAAAATTCTAATAAGAGAATGTTTATAAAACATTGTGTTAAAAAATGAAAAAAGTTCCCTAAACAATCAATAAATAAATGATTCACCGTTTCTTCAATCACACAAAATACACACACTTTCCCCACTGCTGGATTCAGGTGTGCCACGTGTCTGTTCGTACATCAATCTCCACTGCAAGTCTGCAGTACGCTTCTCAATCGGCAGTTTATACAAAGATCTCCAGCATGCCTTGAAGTTTGTCCCAAACACATCCGACCACCTCCAAGTCTTTACTCCTCTTAGCACAGTCTGATGAGTCACTTTTACAGATGTTATATACAGATCTTTCTTCTTAATATCCTGAAAAAGACCCAACTCGGGGTACTAAAATGATAAAACTGATTGTCCAGCATCCTCATTCTCTTCTTTTACAACAGCAGAGACTTTAATAGGTGGAAATTTATAATCACCATG
>NW_015549931.1:0-123 GCF_001515605.1 Sinocyclocheilus anshuiensis
ACCCCAGCTTTTTCGTGTGAGCGAGAACGACATCTCGATGTCGAATTGCCATCCACTTTGATTGAGCTAATATCAACCAATCGTCGATGTGGTTGAGTCGTGAAAGTGTGGGGTGAGAGTGCA
>NW_015549931.1:354-542 GCF_001515605.1 Sinocyclocheilus anshuiensis
GCGGTTCAAAAGACGCAGATCTAAAATAGGACACCACCCTCCATCCTTCCTCGGAACGGTGAAGTACCGACTGTAGAACCCGGACTCTGCTACGTGAGGAGGGACCACCTCGATGGCTTCCTTCCTCAACAGAGTACTACTTTTGTTCCATGACCAGAGCCTGCTCGGGACCCACCATAGTGGGGATG
>NW_015549932.1:0-699 GCF_001515605.1 Sinocyclocheilus anshuiensis
GCACATGGATCCTCACGCCTCACGTCTCGTCGGCCCCATTACACTATGAATGTCACAAATGCCTCATGAACATGTGTTTCCTATTTCTTTCATTTCAGAATGATGCACAGAAAACACTTCTACCAAGAATTGTTGGCACGGATAGGACACCAGAAACAGGATGCCACTTCATTCTTTGGGTTAGTACAACTCTAGCAATATTCATTACATGAGGAACAAAATGAGATTATACAGTATATAGATGTGATTTGTCTACAATATTATTATAGACAAGCCAAAAAAGTACAAACAAATGTATTTGTGACTGCTTTAAAATGGCTCTTTATTGAATTTCTTCAACAGGATTTTGACAAGACCGAAAAACAAATAAGGATTTATGACAACACAAGACGTCACATGAACATTTCACCCTCAGATATGGACATTCTGAAGTAATACATTTGATCATTTATTTGATGTTTTACACAGTTATTTTAAAAACATTTCATGACTTGGGTACAGTCTGCTTTAAGTCCATTTCTTTCTTCCAGAGATGCCTTTAGAAATGTAGACTCCCTGGATGGGTGGACTGTGTGCAGTCCACAGCAATGGCGGAGAAATGATGGAAACAACTGTGGTGTTTTTGTTTGCACAGTGAATGGATAGAGTTTTATAAGTTTGTTTGCAACTTTGTACATACATTAATATTTATGTAATGCA
>NW_015549933.1:0-118 GCF_001515605.1 Sinocyclocheilus anshuiensis
ATTAACCGGTGGGAAAATTTCCTCACCGTCACAACCCTAATTACATCAGTGGTTCAAATGTAATTTTATGAAGCTACGAGAATACTTTTTGTGTGCAAAGAAAACAAAAATAATGAAT
>NW_015549933.1:404-502 GCF_001515605.1 Sinocyclocheilus anshuiensis
GTTTTTTTTAAGTACCGGTGGTACCGAGTACCCGGTCAACCCGGTTCTTGATTCGCTATCCGAAACCTGTCCTCTTCCAGTGTTGCCAAGTCCGCGGT
>NW_015549934.1:0-113 GCF_001515605.1 Sinocyclocheilus anshuiensis
TCCAGGTGCTCTGGGAAAACAGAGAACTCAACTCTAACGTGAGAGAAGAACTCCGAAATCAGAAAGAATAGCGCGCTCATAGGCAACCCTTTGGTAAAGGGGAGCACTGCTAA
>NW_015549934.1:195-523 GCF_001515605.1 Sinocyclocheilus anshuiensis
CGGGCGCTCGATAGGAAGCAGCATGCTCATAGTAACCCTCAATGGTGAGGGGAGCGATACTTCCAAGTGTGTCAAAAAAAGAGACACACTGGTTGAGTGGAGCCCAAGGTACCAGGGTCTAACCAACTCAGAGAAAGGGAATGAAGCTATAACTCGTAACCCTTACCGTACAGGATTTCAGAAAGTGCGCAAAGTCTAGCGTGCACACTTACCACTTATGTGGATTTTAGAAAGTGCACAGTGCTCAGCGTTGCACACTTATCACTACTGTGGATTTTAGAACGTGCGCAAAGTGTTCAACGTGCGCACTTACCACTATGTGGGTTTC
>NW_015549935.1:0-24221 GCF_001515605.1 Sinocyclocheilus anshuiensis
TTTTTTGCACAGTGGCTGTTTTAATTTATTTTGCGCTATAGATATTTTATTTTTTTATTTGTATTGTTTGCAATATGGCTATTTTATTTTATTACATTTTAATTATTTAATTTTATATAGCACTATGGATTTTTTTGTTGTTTGTTTTTGCATTATGGCTGTTTTTTTCCTGATATGTATGGAGCCCCGCACATGGCATTCAGGAAAAAAATAGTAGGCTAAATCGTGTGCACGATTTACTGTTTTGTTCCCTCGATTTATAAATTGTGCGCACGATTTATAAATCGAGAGAACAAATTAGTAAATTGTGCTCATGATTTAGCGAATCGAGCGAACGACATAGTAATCGTGTGCACGTTTTAGTACATCAAGGGAACGAATTTTTAAATCGTGCCCACGATTTATTTATTTTTTCTTGCATGTCATCTCCGTAGATATGGATGTTTTATATTATTTTGCATTTTAATTATTTTATTTTATTTTGTACTAAGGCTATTTTATTTATTTATTTTTGTTTAATTATTTATTAAACTTATTTATGATTGCTTACTTATTTACTTTTACTAAAATGACATATTAATCCTAATTTGTCCACAGTGTAGCTCGTGCTGACCGCTGATGGTGGGATGCCAGTGGATGTGGCTGATGGTTTTCTCTTTGCTGAAGTGAAGGTCCATGAAGGACTGATATTCCTTCAGCTGCGTCTCTGTTTTCCCCGTCAGCGCGCCGTCCTCCTCACACAGTGCCGTCCAGTCGTCACAGAAAACATCAGTGATGTGATTCTGCTGCAGGGAGATTTCAAACCTGCGGGACATCAGGTGAGTTCAGAATACATTAACACACAATACCGTGCTAACGTAGTAACAAAGCGATTGCGTTGGACTAATGAAGTGAGTTGTGGGACCTCAGAGATGTCACGTTCTCCTCGTCCTACCTTATCAGTACAGATGTGATGAAGTTCTTCAGGTTTTCTGATCGCAGGTGATGTTCTTTCTCCTCCGGGCCGAACTTTCGGGACTCGTACTGGGTCCACATGTTCCTTGGGTACTTCCTGTAATGCATGCATCATGGGATATAAATATGTTCCATCTGCTAACTAAACTTTCAGAACAAACTTCAGAGAGAGAGTTGAGAGGTGTTTGTACCACAGTGTCTGAGTGGATGAGTGTTTGGTGTCGCTGGAGGCCTGAATGGCCGTGTGTCTCTCCATCTCTCTGATGCTGAAGCTCTTGTCCTGGTATGACGGGCACTCCATGAATCCCTCCTTCCCGTCCAGAGCGCTGCGGTCGGAGAAACACACCGGAGCACCACAGCGCCGCAGCAGAGGAGAGATCTTATACCTGAGCTGGACAGAGAGACAGACAGGTGAGCTTATGCCCCATAAATGAGATCAGGAATGGCTTTGATAAATATCCCATGATGCATCTGGCTTACTCTGGGTCTGGACTCTGTGACTGACTCTTCCTCGATCTCCTGCTCGCTTCCCAGAGAGATCCATGGGTGAGACTCTGGAGTTTTTGGTATGATCATCTCCTCCTCCTCCTCCTCTTCATGCTTTATCTGCTCTTCATCATCACCCTGTACTAAAGGCTACAAACACAACTGAACACTGGTTAACATCTATCTGTCTATCTATCTACAGTCAAACCAAAAATTATTCAGACACCAGATATAATTTTTTATATATGTTTTACTAGTTGGTGCAGGACACTATAGTTCATTTATGTAAGTGAGGATAGCAAAATAAAGTAAATTGTGACATATTATACCCAAAAATTCTTCATACAGTGGACTACCAGTAAAATTTATCAAATTTGGGACCAAAAATTATTCAGACACTTTGACCTGACCATGTTTTGCTTAAGTGTTTTTCTTTAATTGCCAATGCAACCTTTTTACACCACAGACTGAACAAAATTAATCATTGCTTGGTAATTGGTGGACCTAAATTGGTATTATTTAATTGTGTACTTAAATGTAACAGCTGACAGCTATTCAACCTAATTCATATGTGACACAGTCTAAAGGTCCTTGCACACAGAGTCCGAAATTTTCGTATGTGTTTTTTCGTGATCCTTTTCTATCAAAAGGCTTGCTACGGATGCGAAAACGCAGAAAATCGAACCTGATCCGAATTTTTTATGGCGCATAAAAGTTTCGGAGGCATTGTGTAAATGTGATTGATTTATCACATCGTGTTTATTTTTTAATGTGCGAAAATTTTGGACGAGAATTTCGGACTCAGGGTACAAAGACTCTAACAGAAGGACAGCATTATCGAGATGAATTTGTTCTGACACAGTTTAACTCTGAGTTCTTGTCATATTTTATTACCATTTTCTAAACTATAGCGAATAAACTGTGATAGTGTGAGAAATGTTGAAGGTGTCTGAATAAATGTTGGGTTTGACTGCATTTAGAAAAGGCACTTATAAACAACTGGATGTTAAATCCATTTTATGCCAGTCCACATTCTATGTATGCTAGTGAACTGCCAATGTATAAAACCGTGTCAATTAATTTGACCATGAATTATTAAATAAAGCATTTCCCCACAACAGTAGCTGTAGGTTAAGGGTATCAGATGCTTGTGGTAAAGTGTGTCAGTGATTCAGCTCATAGTGATAGTAAGCATTGTGTTCAAAAACAGGAAATACTAGGATGTGCTTCATGGAGACTGAAGGTATTTCTCAGAGGATATTATTAAGATGCTGTGTAACTGTTTTATAGAACAGAATTAACTAAAAAGTTACTTATTACATTTTAGATAACTATAACTTGTAATCTGTAACCTACTACATTTCTGAAGTAACCTTCCCAACACTGGCCATAATATAGGCATTAGCAGTACACACATACATAGGTAGGTGGATTACATTTTTTTTTTTTTTAGCATTTTTTATGATCTATCCATCTGTCTGTCTGTCTATCTGTCTGTCTGTCCGTATCTATCTATCTATCTATCTATCTATCTATCTGTCTATTTATCATCTATCCATCTGTCTGTCTGTCTATCTGTCTGTCTGTCCGTATCTATCTATCTATCTATCTATCTATCTATCTATCTGTCTGTCTGTTTATCTGTCTGTCTGTCTGTCTGTTTATCTATTTATCATCTATCCATCTGTCTGTCTGTCTGTCTGTCTGTCTGTCTATCTATCTATCCCTCTTTTCTTTGGCCTCGACTGTGAGCACCAGATAGAAGCTCTGTCCGTATATGAAGTCTCTGTCGAACACCAGCAGAAGTTCATCTTCAGGGTAGTCCTGCAGAAAATGAATAGAATTCCTTTCAGGGTCTGAACATTCTGAAACAGATCTTTAACCACTAGGCTACTCTAAACCAGCTCCATCTGCCGAGGTTTGAATCTTCTTCAGCTCAAGAATCGATTCAGAATGTGTTTCTGAATCTTACCAGCACTAATTGTTTGATGGGGCTGAAGTCAGACACGGACGCTCTGGTTTTCATGTCCTGTATGATGTCTTCTTTTTTCAGCAGCTTGTAAGGATTTTCTCCGGTTAAATCCTCATCTGACCGGCAACCAAACAGCTCCTGTGTGGCAGAGGTCAGGACCAGTGGGAAGATGTAGTCGGGATGATCTGTGAGGGGTGGAGTCACTGTGATCAGGTATATAATAATGAATATACAATTTGGGTGGTTGCCAGAGTGTTGCTATGCAGTTGCTAGAATGTTGTGTTTGGTTGAGAGGGAGTTTCTATGCTGTTGCTAGAGTGTTATGAGTGGTTATCAGGGGGTTGCTATGCAGTGTTGTGTTGTGGGTGGTTGCCAGGGGGTTGCTTCATAGTTTGGTTGCTAGAGTGTTGTGGATGGTTGCCAAAGGGTTGCTATGTAGCAAAGACTATAGAAATACAAAGACGGTTCACTCCTATACTTATGAATGGGAGAAACTGCAAAGCGCAATATGGCGGGATAGTCCCGCCTTCTAAATGAAAGAGCCAATCGTTGATTGGTAAAGTCATTGAATCACTGCAGTGGCTGTTAGAAGCTCCGGTTCCCATAGAAACCTGAGGCTGGACCAGCCGATGCGCAGTCATAAGCACGTTGGAACTACGCATGCGCATTGGCTGGTCTAGCCTGAAAATAAGCTTTTTAAACACTATTTGAGCATAAGAAGCAACATTCATGGGGCTGTTCATTTCAGATTTTGTTGCGGATTTGAAATATGTAATTTAATCGCGAGTTCAGCGAGCAGTTTTTGAGATTTCAGGATTCCCCCATTCATTTAGATAGGACTTGGTATTGTTTGAGATGCCCGGAGGCGTTGCAAATATGGCTGCCGAGTGAACGGACTTTCCTTGAAAGGGACTTTGTATGTAGTTACTAGAATTTTGTGGGTGGTTGCCAGGGAGTTGCTATGCAGTTGCTAGAGTGTTGTAGGTTGTTGCTATGCAGTTCCTAGAATGTTGTGGGTGGTTGCCAGGGAGTTGCTATGCATTTGCTAGAGTGTTGTGGGTGGTTGTCAGGGGATTTCTGTGCAGTTGCTAAAGTGTTGTGGTTGCCAGAGGGTTGTTGTGCAGTCGTTAGAGTGTTGTGGGTGGTTGCCACTGAGTTGCTATGCAGCCACTAAAGTGTTTTGGGTGGTTGCCAGGGGGTTGCTGCGCAGTTACTAGAGTGTTGTGGGTTGTTGCCAGGTAGTTTCTATGCAGTTGCTAGAGTGTTGTGGGTGGTTGCCAGGGGGTCGCTATGCAGCCACTAAAGTGTTTTGGGTGGTTGCCAGAGGGTTGCTATGCAGCCACTAAAGTGTTTTGGGTGGTTGCCAGACGGTTGCTATGCATTTGCTAGTGTGTTGTGAGTGGTTGTCAGGGGATTTCTGTGCAGTTGCTAAAGTGTTGTGGTTGCCAGAGGGTTGCTGTGCAGTCGTTAGAGTGTTGTGGGTGGTTGCCAGGTGGTTGCTATGTAGTTACTAGAATGTTGTGGATTGTTGAGAGGGGGTTGTTATGCACTTGCTAGAGTGTTGTAGGTTGTTGCTAGGGGGTGCTATGCAGTTGCTAGAGTGTTGTGGGTTGTTGCCAGGGGGTTTCTATGCAGTTGCTAGAGTGTTGTGGGTGGTTGCCAGGGGGTTGCTATGCAGCCACTAAAGTGTTTTGGGTGGGTGCCAGGGGGTTGCTATGCAGCCACTAACGTGTTTTGGGTGGTTGCCAGGGGGTTGCTATGCAGTTGCTAGAGTGCTTTAGATGGTTGCCAGGGGCTTTCTATGCAGTTGCTAGAGTGCTGTGGGTGGCTACTTGGTGTGGAGACTCAGCGAAATTCTCCAGTTGCTCTTTGTTTAATCTTAGCACTGATATTAAAGTGATCTCATTTGAGACTTCTTTGTTTTAAAGGCTAAGTTACAAATACATTATTGGGAGGTTAAGCACTGTATCCTAAAATGATTTGGAACATTTCCAGTATCCTGCATTGAGGGTTTTCACCCTTTTTGTCTTACAGGTATGACACGACCAAAAGCTCTCAGCCGTTTTGTCCAGTGTTTTACCTACAGATGTGCTCTTGAATGAGTGTGTTATACAAACAGAGATATCAGCTTCCCTTCAGAGCGCTATTTGTGACGTAACTGAACCTGAAAGACTACCAATGGACGTAAGACCCGGCACACAGCATACAATGCTAATGAATGGTGACTGGGGCTGTCAAAATTCAACAAGGACAAAATAAGCAGTGTGAACTTTTTTGGGTCAACTATATCTATTCACATGTTATATTTTGTGTGTGTGACATCACAGGTTTGGACACCTGAGGGAAATCCAGACCTCATCAACACAATCTCTCTCAACAGGAACCAGCTGAGCATGTTGTAGCCGTTAACATCTGATACAAGCGACAGCATTCAGGTCATTTAATCCAGAGGAGCCGCTGGCGCTTTACTGCAATGGAAACTCATATGGTTTTATAGCCTGTATAATTACATAATTGCACTTTCTCTACTAACCGAACACACGTGCCCTTTAGAAAACATGAAAAGGAAGCTGTCTGGGATATTGAACAAGCCCTGTTAGACTTCACTGAGGGTTTAGGGCCCTAACTTCACTGATAGAAGCAGTTTGTTATGATGCAGTAGCTTGTTCTGGCCAGAAGAGGTCAGGTAATGATTTTATCCCAATGCAAACACAAACAAAACACAAAAGGATATCAAGATGCATTTTTATGATGTGGTAACAAGTCCAGTCTACTAATATGTAGCCTACTAAAAAGTATGTATGTTGTATGAGTAGGACAAGTAAGGAAATTGGACTCTGAGAACAAAAGATGAGAGAAAGGAGGTCTGGCTACGTGCCTCCAGACATGTCGTTTGTATCTCAGTATCTTTAATCTGATCACAGCTCCTGGATGAATGGAAAAGAACGAGTGTATTCATGCTGGAAACAATCCAGAGATGCTCTAAACAGGTCTGAGAATCTGATTATGACTGATTGTGGTACAAAAGACCCCAATTGACATTGTAAGTGGTCTTCAGAGATAATAAAATAAAATGCTACAAACAAACAAACGCTAAATATGACCCTTATAGGATCAATATGAGACACTTACCAGGTTCTGATGCACCTTCATCTGCGGTGGGAAAATTATTCTCCTTTTTTTTATCTGCAAGAAAATGTAAGGCATTAGAAACCGGGAAGATGCTTTGGATACTGAGCAATGATTTAATGTTACATTAGGATTAAAGCTTATTTGGACAGAATATCTGTACCTTTTCCCTTGATTTTACGGGCCTCTTTGCTCTTGGGTCTCTTTGAACTCATGTCTGCAGGTGGAAAAGAGATTTAATTCAGATTATTGGCTCTATTCATCTGAAACAGAGTCTGTGTGTGCAATAGCTAGCATACTCTTTCTTTTTCTGCAGTATGTGAAGTTACTGTATGCATGGAATAGGCTGAATGACTTTTTTTTTTTCAAATGCAATTTGCTCAAGGTTGTCAACATCACTTTCTATTGAGTCCTTATTTGAGATGAACACATATTTGGGTTACAAATTCAATAGAATTAATTATGCATTTTTTTAAAATAGTTTTTATTGCTGAGATGGAGAACGTTTCATTTGGAATCCAACCCAAAAATATAAAAAAAATAAAAATACATGGGCGACATCTGGTGTTGAAAAGTAGCATGACAAACAGTTGAATCTCACAGTCTTTTAAAATGTGTAACTTTAATCCTTATTATTTATATTTTAATTTTTAACATGACGGAAAGTCGCAGATTACTAGATTATCTTAAAAAAGCAACCCAAACATTATTTATAAACTACCGTAAAATCATTAAACACAAAGCGGAGTTAAATTCAAGCGTATAATATACAGATAAAATCCTAAAATATGTAAATACACACGTTAGCGAGATATAAAACTGTCCTACTGTAACATAACCATTCCAATGCTCCACATACAACCGTATTCACGTTTTTAATATATAATCTCAGTATGATTCACAAATCTTACCTCTGATTAAGAGATTTATGGCGTTGTTATATAGAAAAAACAACTTTATTCCGACTAAACAGCGTGAACGGTATCCAAACATCCGGTTGCTATTGGTTTCAGAGGCGGGGATTAATTTGATTGACAGCCCGCGCACGCAATCCTCGCTTAGCCCCGCCCCCTTCACCTGCTCACTGTCAGCACAGAGCGCGTCTGATACACAACGCAACAGTTTCCATTTGAAATGCACTTTAATTCGGATTGACTTCATGTGTTTGTGGACTTTATGGAAGTTAGTTGGGATTAAAGACATAAATGTGCTCTTCTGATGCCGATTTAAGCTCCTGATTGAGAGCTAATTGATGATTTTGACCTGCTGGTGAGTTACTGATGTGTGTTTCAATACTGCTGTTATGATTTTATTAAGCTTTCTGACAAAAATACATTGAACAGCTGCATTAGGTTTGGGTTTTGCAGGTGATGTTCGATTATAAAACACATCAGATGCTCTTTAAATAAGAAAACACCTTAGGCTTGAGAAAAACATGTTTTCCTTGAGAAACTGGCATCACAAGGTGTAATTGTAGTTTGTGATGGCACAGGTGTGATGGAGTCACGTGAGAGTCATGTGACAGAACAGAATTACAGTCAGGAATGTGGATCAATTCATGATCTGGATTCAGTCCATCAGCCTTTGACAAGTGGAAGAGCCACATTACTGCACGTCTTTGATTTCTCTATTAATACTGTCAGGAGCCTCTCTCTTCACAGAAACACATTATTGAATATTTGCATCCTGATTTTGATTTTCAAGGGTATTTTTTTTTTTGCTTTATGAGAGTTTTTCTTTTGTAGCCATTTAAAAATAGGCATAATGCCAGATGCATTTAGTTTTTAGCCACATGTAACTAACAGCATAAAAACATTTATGCTATTACCTTTAAAAACATAGTCTATAGTGTATATTTTATGAAAATAATGCAGAACATTTCATCATATATTTTGATGTATGCCAGATGAAACATAAATATAACATATTTAATAATAAGTAAATATAATAAATTAAATATAACACAAATCAAAAAAGTTCATCAAAGTTGTCCTAAGACAAGAGCGCATTTTGTTTTAGGACAACTTTGATGAAAGGTTTTGATCCACTTCAAATGTTGACTAGTATGTATGTATATATATATATGTGTGTGTGTGTGTGGAATTGATTTTCAAAGGCTTTTGTACTTTTGTGTTACTGAACTTTTTTCTAACCATATATAAAATGAAGATTGGGTTATGAATTTATGCCAAAATACTTGAGTGCAATCAGTTTAATGGCCTATAAAGGCGAAATGTAAAAAAAAAAAAAAAAAGGACCTATAAAAGCAAATTAAATGCAAAAGCTGCTGTAAATAATGCACAAAATATTAATGTAACACTGTAAATGATCTTATAGAATACATAAAAACTTAAGACACACGAGTTATGAAATAGACCTCTAATAAAATTATTTTAAATATATATAAAAAAAAAAAGATAGATGAATACACTTTAGGGCTGCTGAGAATAGTATTTTAGTATAACTGATACACTTTTCACATTTTATGTTTCCACTGTCATTTTGCTTTAGTAATTTTATTGAGTTTTTTTTTTCTCCTTTTTTAATTTAGATTAATTTAGAATAGATTTCTGTTAATTTTAGTACTGTAAGTTTTAACTTTTAACTATAATAACCCTGATCCATCCTCACTTCAATCTTAGATTCCAAGCATACAGACAAGTTTCCTACGGTAAGAATATATCTCCTAAACTGATAAATGTGAATGATGGGTTTTAAGGCAGATGATTGTGTTGGTTTTTCAGACATGGACGACTCCAGTGAGGCCTATTTATGCATAAACGATCCCAACGGCAACAGAGCCGTCCACTGGTCCGAATCCCACGCTCACCAGGAGCAGGAGAAGTTCAGGAGGAAGCTCAAGTATTTCTTCATGAACCCCTGTGACAAGTACAAAGCTCGCGGAAGAAAACCCTGGAAACTGATACTGCAGATCGTCAAAATCGCTGTGGTCACCATTCAGGTATCACCACAGGAGGAGGAATTACAGCCAGAAATGTTGGTCGAAACAGAATAAATTGGTGAAATTCAGACTGCTCTCTCTTTGTGTGTGTAGCTGGTGTTGTTTGGTCTCAGTAATCAGATGGTGGTTCAGTTTAAGGAGGAGAATCTGATGGCGTTCAGGAATCTGTTCCTGAAGAGCTTCATCGACAGCAGCACCGACACTTACTCCGTTTACACGCAGCACGACGTCTACGCGCACATCGCCTACACCGTGAAGCAGGTGAGTGTTCAGATGACGTGTGATTGATCTGAGATCTTTCTTCTGAAACTCATGGTTTCCTGGTGACCTGGTAGAAGAGTAACCAGCCTCCAAATATACTTTGCAGAAGTGTATTTTAAATTGCATATTCCATATATAACCAATTATATCTAAAAGTGCACAAAGCATTTGATTAAATTGCATAAATGTGATTAAAAGGTGTATATAAATATTTACATTTACAATACACTTAAGATGCAAAAATGTATTTTAAAAATGTATTTTATATATATTTGTTTATAAATGCACAAAAATGCATTTAAACAATGCATTTAAAAAAAAAACTGGTGTAGGATTTACCTTGAAACCATTTTTGCTTAAAAATTTCTAGTAAATTTTACAAATAATTACAAAGAGACCGCACACCTGAAGTAAAAAGAGCGAAATAGAATTTTCTTGTAGAATTGTGTTCCAATTATCTTTGTTTTATTTACAACTTCGAAAATATTTTTTTTTTGCATTGCATTGCATGTCACACCTAAATGTTTTTATTAAATCATGCACCAAAGATGCGAAATGTGCATTAATATTTATATTTAAAAGTGAACAAAATATGCAAAAATCTATCTAAATATTTAAATGTAAAAGTGCAAAAATATGCAAAATGTATTTTAAATGTCATGCTATATAAATAGTTATTTTTAAAAGTGCACAAAAGATGCAAAAATGTATATAAATATTTATATTCAAAGGTGTACAAAAGAACATTATAAATTGCACAAGTGTATATTAACCCCTTAACTGTCACTCACATTTTTGAACATAGACATGAAAGTGCACGATCCAAACTTAAATTTTTATAATTCATTAACGAAAACATTTTGTAACATGATATTGATGTACCATTTTCATGGTAATGCAATGTTTGATTTTAAAATGGGTTTCAAATGATACATTTTGAGATTTTAAGTTTTCAATTTATATATAATTTCTGATGATTTCTAAAGTGTGATAGAGAAAAAGGCAACAAAGAAGACTTTTTTTGACAAAGGTCAGAACTCCTGTTACGATGTAGATTTCTGAGGTGCACTCTTGTCATAAATTAATCTATTACTTTTCCTACATAATTTTTAACAAAAACATTGGTAAAATATCTATTTAGGAGTCTTAGACCTTTCCAACGGTATATAGTTTGTCATGATTAGATTAGGATTTAATTGTAATATAGTGAAGTAAATTTAGGCGTCCCACAGAGGGGACGGGTGACATGTTATATGGTATATAAATGATACATATCATGCCATTTTTTTATCATGTGTAGATCCTTAGATACATATATGTAGATACTTGATGTCAAGGCTAAAGATATGTATCTTCAAACTGGCCTTTCAAAGTTTCTCCAAAAAACACAAACCGTTCAGAAAAGGCCTCACAAGAAATATTTTGCCTCAGTTTCTGATGTTGCCAAGCATAACGGTGGGCAACCATCAATATGAGAAGGAAGGTGATGTTTACACTCCGCTCACCATCTGCCAGCAGTTCTACCGCAACGGCAGCATCTCACCAGCCAACGAGACCTTTGACATTGATGCTCAGGTGGATGAAGGTGACGTATGTGTGTCATGATGACAGAAAACCTTGGCTTCGCAGTGGCGCTGCACATCTGATCTTGTGTTGCTTTCTTTCAGAGTGTTGGCAGATTTACCCAGTACCTCCCTTCTCAACTTTAACAACAAACCCGCTGAACTTTACTCTGCACTTTGAGAGGTGTGTCCTATATATCATATACTGTATGTTGTGTGACACAAATAATAACTAAGCAATGTAAATATTGCACGTAACATTGTAGAGAGACCTTTTCTGTATCTTGTTGAATCAGTTTGTGTTCTTCAGGTTATTGACAGTGACTGTAAATTTCACTCTGAAAGCCATTAACCTGGAGACGGTTGAGTATCACGAGCTTCCGGACTGTTATGTCTTCGACATTATGGTATGTCACATGACTTTTCAGTGCATTATGGGTCATCTATGACAGTTGTTTCCATTTCCTCTTATATTTTTAAACCTATGAGTGGGATGAAAAGGGAAGGATTCTCAGCTGGAAAAGTTTGCAGGTTTTTTCCCTGGCTGAACACGTGATCATGACCCTCTCATGACTTGACCGGTCAAATGTTTGGAATTACAATTTTGTAATGTTTTTCAAAGAAGTATCTTCTGCTCACCAAAGCTACATTTATTTGATCAAAAAATGTTGTTATAATTGAGAACTGTTGTTACAATATAAAACAGCTGTTTTCTATGTGATTATCTGTTAAACTGTAATTTATGCCTGTGATGCGCAGCTGAATTTCCAGCATCATTACTCCAGTCTTCAGTGTCACATGATCTTCAGAAATCATTCTAATATGCTGATTTGCTGCTCAAGAAACATTTCTGATTATTATCAATGTTGAAAACAGTCGTGCTGCCCAATATTTTTGTGGAAACGGTGAAACATTTTATTTTTCAGGATTCACAGATGAATAGAAAGTTCAAAAGAACAGCATTTATTTGAAATAGAAATCTTTTGAAACATTGTAAAGGTCTTTACTGCCACTTCCAATCAATTTAATGCATCCTTGATAATTTTTTTTAAAATTATTATTCTTGAGCAGCATATTAGAATGATTTCTGAAGGATCATGTGACGCTGAAGACTGGAGTAATGATGCTGAAAATTCAGCTTTGATCTCAGGAATAAATTACATTTTAATATATATTCACACAGAAAACAGCTCATTTAAATTGTAATAATATTTCACAATATTACTGTTTTACTGTATTTTTGATCAAAAAGATGCAGCCTTGGTGAGCAGAAGAGGCTTCTTTTAGAAACATCAAACCTTACAGACCCCAAGCTTCTGACTGGTAGTGTCAGATAAAGTGACAGGCAAAAGTCAAAGATAAAGCTATAAATTATAGTTTTTTTTTTTGTTTTATTTCCATGAGCAGATCACCTTTGACAACAAGGCCCACAGCGGTAGAATCACGATCGACCTGGACAATGACGTGCACATCTATGAATGCAGAGACTGGAGCGTGACTGGAGCATGTGAGTGTTTCTCATGAGTCCCTCTAAGAGTAATTTCTGTTGTGCAAAACCCTTAATCTTTTACTTTTAATAAATGAGTATGCGTGTTGTCATTTAAGGAAGTATTTCTATAAACCATTCTATAGCAGACTTGCAGAAATGTGCTTCGGTCAAGATGCTTCTGCTTTAATAATCATGACTTGATTTACATAATGACAAGAAAATGAACAGGATGGAAAGAGTTAAAGAGCTTGTGATTTAACGTGACAAAAATGAACATTCGCTCCAACCAAACAAGTGTAATGAAAAATGTATTTGATTGTGATCAGAAATCTGACTAATAGCATTGTGATCTTAATGCAAGACAGCACAGGTGAATAGTGTAAAAAATGCAACAAATAAATATCATCTACTTCTCCAGCTGATTGATTACTTTAAGAATTGCAAACATTTTTTGTATTACAAGTTTTCTGAAATGTTATATTTAAATACATATGCAAACGAGGCATTATTTAATTAAATATTCACTAAACTGCATAAAATTCCAGAAGATAAATCTGATCATCGGTTAAAGCCAGGTTCTAAATTCTTGTTTGATTTTGTTGACGTATTAGAGTTAAAGGTTTTTATAGAAGGGAATTTGGATTTCTCTTTTTATCACTCCATAAATAAGAAAATACTGTCAACGGCCAGAAAAATACGTTCACAATGTTTTTAGGAATAAAATATTATATAAATCATTGTGAATGATATATGAACAAACCCCTCAGTAAAATCCTTCATAATATAGAGAGGAATAAAACTGTAAAGTTTGGTGTATGTAAGTGCTGCTGAAGTGGAGAAAAAACCTTTAAAGATATGTATTGTAATTGAAATCTACAGATGCAAATAGATAGTGTAAAAAGAGAACCAGATGAATGATATATGAACAAACCCCTCAGTAAAATCCTTCAAACTTTACAGTTTTATTCCTCTCTATATTATGGTGTATGTAAGTGCTGCTGAAGTGGAGAAAATCCTTTAAACATATGTATTGTAATTGAAATGTACAAACGCAGATAGATAAAGTGGAATAAAATAAACACTTAAATGTAAACATAAATATACATTTATTCATTTAGACAAAAATGTATATTTAAATGTATAAATGTATATTTAGGATGCCTGTCTAAAAGAAGACATGTTATGAAAAGCCAAATAGCCCAACATGACATAACTGACCAGTGCATGAGAAAAAATGGTTTTCCTTGTAGTCTCTTGTCTTAAAAAAAGATTCACTGAAGATTAACATGAAGCATTCAGTTTTTTTTTTCTGTAGCCCCGAGGAGCATGTACATGCTGGTTCTGTTTGACGTGATGGTTATTCTGATTCTCGTGCTGTCGCTGCTGCTCTGCATGCGCTCGGTCAAAGCTGGAGTTCAGCTGCAGTTTGTGAGTTTATGTGTGCTGTGCTGTGCTCGTTGGTTTGGTGAGGTTTGTGCAATTAATGATTTAGATGAAAAAAAAAAAAACTTTTTTCACTGTTGCACACAAAAAAACCTGTTGGAATGTCTAAGCTGCTGTTTTCAATACAATGAAAGTGGAAGGGGATTTATACGGTCAAGTTCCAAAACAAGCTATAAAAGTTTATATTCCTAGTCCTCTGAAGTCATGTGATGTTTTCTGTGAGTAGCTTTGAATATAAGGCACACTGAAAAAAAATATTGAGGCCTAAAGTTAAGATTTAGACTATGTATTTGAATTGCATTTAGTTTCCATGCATTTGGGTTACACAGTTTTAACAGAAACGAATACATTTAATGTGACGCATGTTTGTCAGACATACGTAAATGAAACTGGTCAGATTTCTCTAGTAGTACTAATAAACTGAATATGTTTTAAATACACAATAACCTGCTTTATATATTTATCATCATTAAATCCAGTTTGTTTCAATCATTTTGACTAATTGAGTATTGCTTGTTCCACGACATATTGTGACCTTGTTCATACTTGTTAACTAAATAAATATAATTGTTTTCATAATTAACGTATTTATGTGGATTCTAAGTAATTTGAATAAATGCATTTTGAAAATCTGATTGCTTTAATGTCGATCCATTCTGCAGGAATATAGAGAATTCTTCTCCATTCATTATGGCAAACGCGTGTCCTTCTCCGACCGCATGGAGTTCATTAACGGCTGGTACATCCTCATCATCGTTAGTGACGTTCTGACCATCACAGGCTCTCTGCTGAAGATCATCATCCAGCTGAAGGTGAGAGTGAAATCAGCAGATTATTGCTGTGTAAAAGTGTGGAACATCACAGTACTGTAATATGGGAATTATAGTCATAATTGAGCACATATCATTTTTTCCGGTTAAATAAACGTGTAAAGATGTAGATACAATGTCAGTTAGTGCCCTCTGTTGGTCATGTATCTGTGCATACACAACCATCAACAGTTTGAAGTCTATAAGATTTTTTAATGTTTTCAAAAGAAGTCTCCTCTGCTCACCAGGGCTGCATTTATTTAATCAAAAATACAGTAAAATTGTGAAATATTTTTACTATTTAAAACAGCTGTTTTCTATGTGAATATATGTGAAACTGCAATTTATTTCTCTGATGTGCAGCTGTATTTTCAGCATCATTACTCCAGTCTTCAGTGTCACATGATCCTTCAGAAATCATTCTAATATGCTGATATGCTGCTCAAGAAACATTTATGATTATCAATGTCGAAAACAGTTGTGCTGCCCAATATTTTTGTGGAAACTGTGATACTTTTTATTTTTCAGGAGTCACATATGAATAGAAAGTTAGAAAGAACAGCATTTATTTGAAACAGAAACCCTTTGTAACATTATAAATGTCTTTACTGCCACTTCCAATCAATTTAATGCATCCTTGATAAATAATTTTCTTGTGTTCTTGCCAAAAAAAACAAAAAAAAAACATTATTTTTAAAAAAAATTCTTACTCACCCCAAATGTTTGAATGGTAGTGTATCCGTATAATATTAATATGTCATATAGCATATTTATAAAATACAGTTTTGTTGTAATAGTTCAAATCAAATAGACATTAAGAAATAGTCACAATATTTGAAAATAATACATAAGCAGTCTGAAGATTTGGCTTCTAAGATTTGCTAAAGGCATCAGTCCTGCTATGGCTGATTTTAGTTCAGTGAAATTACTCTTTTATGGTGTTTGTGTCAGTTGTTGGGCTCTGTCTCTGTGGTCTCTCAGGCCGTGGCGAGTTACGATCTGTGCAGTATCCTGCTAGGCACCGGCACCATGCTCGCCTGGATCGGCGTCTTACGCTACATGGGCTACTTCAAAAAATACAACGTACGACAACGCTCTCACTAATCACATCTGAGTCCAGCAAGAGCGAGTTACACATGCTTCTACAACATGAGCTCTGAAATCCATCATTTGATTGAGTATTATATGTGACCCTGGTCAACAAAACCAGTCATAAGGGCCAATTTTTTAAAATGGAGTTTTATGCCGCATCTGAATAAATAAGCTTTCCATTGATGTATGGTTTGTTAGGATAGGACAATATTTGGCCGAGATACAACTATTTGAAAATCTGGAATCTGAGGGTGCAAAAAAATCAAAATATTGAGAAAATCATCTTTAAAGTTGTCCAAATGAAGTTCTTAGCAATGCATATTACTAATCAAGTTTTAATATATTTACAGTAGGAAATTTACCAAATATCTTCATGGAACATGATGTTTACTTAATATCCTAATGATTTTTGGCATAAAAGACAAATCGATCATTTTGACTCATACAATGTTTTTTTGGCTATTGCTAAAAATATACCCAAGCGACTTAAGACTGGTTTGTGCTCCAGGGTCACATATTAAGAAACATATGAGATTGAAAAAAAAAATGTGAACATCTACTGAGTTATAGTGTGTTCACATCACATCTGAATTACTATAATTGTTTTTTTTTAGTGCAAAACATTTGTAGTATCTTTGCCAAACTGCTAAATAATTTGAAATATTAGTAAGTTAGTTACATATAGTTATATGTATATACATATAGTTGCATATAGAGGTGAATATTTAATAATTTATTTTGTGATTTATTTTTTTTATTGTATTTTAGTTTTTTATATAATTTGTAATTTTTACATAAAGAAATTATTGTTATTTAGCTATAGAAATTAATTATTTCTGTCCATTTCTCAAGCAAAAGCAGATGTAGTTTTGGAGGGTTTCTGTGGGTGTTAAAAAGGCCTTAAATGGGAGCAGTGTTTTGGACTTGTTTTCCAGTAGAAATATCTAAACATCCTTAAAGCGATAGTTCACCCAAAAATCAAAATTTGATGTGTATCTGCTTACCCCCAGGGCATCCAAGATGTAGGTGACTTCGTTTCTTCAGTAGAACACAAACAGAGATTTTTAACTCAAACCGTTGCAGTCTGTCAGTCATATAATGGAGGTGAATGGGAATCACGGCTTTGAGAGTCAAAAAAACATGCACAAACAAAACCAAATTAAACCCTGTGGGTAAATCCCTCAAATGGACCATTGACACTCTATCTACAATCTCAATTAGGAGTGTCAATGGTCCATTTGAGAGATAGGTGGCGGTAATGCACTTATAAGTCTGCAATCTGCTGTAAAGCAAGAAGAAGAAGTCGCGTCACGCGCCGTCTGTTGAAGACAGTTCAGACATTGCGTGAATCAGAGGTAAAAAACGATATAAATACTGTTCAGTTTCTTGCACAGACCGATCATTTCGTGTCTTTACACATCAATGTATCGTCACGAGCCGCAGGGTTTAATTTGGTTTTGTTTGTGTATGTTTTTTTGACTCTCAAAGCCGTGATTCCCATTCACCTCCATTATATGACTGACAGACTGCAACGGTTTGAGTTCAAAATCTTCGTTTGTGTTCTACTGAAGAAACAAAGTCACCTACATCTTGGATGCCCTGGGGGTAAGCAGATAAACATAACATTTTCATTTTTGGGTGAACTATCCCTTTAAATCAAGATATATTTACTTGAGATGCAAAATGAAGATAGATTAATTACTGTTTTCAGAGAAAATTAGGTATCAATAGGCAATGAAAAGTTGTTTTCCCTTTGAATTAAGTTGATTTTTCTGAACCCCATGGGCAGATATGTTCTTATTGTAATCGAAAACTGCATTTTGATTAAATTCACAGAAAATAAGACTTATTTTTCAGTTTGTTTCTCAAGTAAATGTGTGTTGACTTTAGAGTCTTTAGACATTTCACTGGATAACAAGACGACAAATACTGAGAAAGAACAACAGTTTTGTTTTGAGCGTTTTTGCCCTCTGTTGACTGTAACGTGTAAGTGGCTGTGTTTTATTTCCTCTGCTCAGATTCTCATCATCACTCTGCGAGCGGCGTTACCGAACGTCATCCGCTTCACCTGCTGTGCTGCCATGATTTACCTCGGCTACTGTTTCTGTGGATGGATCGTACTGGGACCCTACCACACCAAGGCACGTCACCACTTCACTACACCATTATAGAAGTCATGCTATTCATTATTTATTTAATGTTTTATTTATTTACTTGCACATTAAAATGAATAAAAATTTGCACACTGAAAATAATTGTTTCAACTGTAACTGTGTTTAAAATGTATTTCATTTATCTTATGGACTTAGACTATAAATGTATTTATATTATTTACAGACCTCAAGAGGTTTTAAGATAAGCTCTTCAATATTTGAAGCATGTTTCAGTTGTTTATCCGAACAAATGTGCATTATTTTAATGCTATCTTAGTTCAGGATAAATCGTAGTGTGGTTTTACTGTCTGCTGTCGACGCTGAAAATAACATCTGTAACACAAGATAACATGAACATCTGGTGTCATTTCTAAAAATTATAAATGAAATCATAACATAATATTAATGTAGATACTTACTGTTTCAATCAGGAGAATGTGTAAATCTGATGCATGGTAAACAGTACAGATGTGTAACTCTCACAATCAATATTAATTATGTATTATTAACTTCATACTATTAGGTAGTGAATAATTATCTTACAGAAAATCCCAAATCATTAAGATCAGTGTTATTATTGTAAAGTAAAAGTAAAACTATTCATAACTGTTGTTGTTCATTGAAATTGAATAAAAAATAGAAATATATGATGGAAAACTTAAAAAAAAATGTATTCCATGGCAGAAACAAGCTTCCATAAAAATGTCTCCTTTTTTCTTTAAGTTAAATGCGAGTTTACATCTCACAATTATGACTTTTCTTGGAATTGAGACTTTGTATCTTGCAGTTTTGACTTATAAATTTGCAATTGCAAGTGTATATCTCACAAATCAAAGGAAGAAAAAAATAAATAGATAAAAGATATAAACCTAAAAATTAGAGAAACAAAGTTGCAGTTCATAGAAAAAATTCTGAATTGAAAGATATACACTTGGAATTGAGTAAAAAAGGGGAATAAAATGTTGTAATTTTGATCCTGTGGCAGAATTGGGCTTCTATAAAATGTTGCGTTGGCAAATAATTAAAATAATAGAAGTATAAATAAATAAATAAAGGGGAAAAATCTTAAATTGGTAGTATTAATTATATATATATATATATATATATATATAAGAATAAAAATGGCAAAATAAAAAAGTATTGTTGAATTAAAAAAAAAATCCAAAATTAGTGAAACTGAAAATTAAAATTAATTCAAAATAGTTCTAAATAAATAGTATAATACTATATAATGTATAGTAATTTATTATATAATAAGGAATGGTAAAAAGAATTTATACATTTAAGTACGGAGTAATATGAATTAACTACATGTACTTACTACATGGTTAGGTTTAGGATTATAAGGTTTGACCTTAGGGTTACTTGCATGTAATTATGCATAATTCATTGTTATTATAATAGTAAGTACAAGTAACGTGTAACAAGGACACCTTAAAATAAAGTGTTACCGGAAAGTGTACATCATTTCCTGTGTGGAATGGGAAATGCATGACAGCTGTATGTCTGTGTTGTCCCTCAGTTCCGGACGCTGAACGTAGTTTCCGAGAGTCTGTTTTCCCTCATCAACGGCGACGACATGTTCGCCACCTTCAAGAACATGCAGCAGAAGAGTGACGTGGTGTGGCTCTTCAGCCGCCTGTATCTCTACACGTTTGTGTCTCTGTTCATCTACATGGTGCTCAGTCTGTTCATCACGCTCATCACCGACACGTACGATACCATCAAGGTGAGAGAGGAGAGAAACACACACATCACACTCGCTTGTGTGCTGGAATGATGCTGTGTTTTACTGTAACCTGTTCATGAGATGCGATCAAAGTTTATTGAGCTTGCTGGACTGTGTGTGAAGTGTTGCTGCCAGGGCTTGAAAACGAAAAAAACAAAATCAAATCAGTTCACTCAGAGCAGAATCGATATTTTAACGTTTCTGTTCCTGCGTTCCTCTTTAGTATTATCGTTCCGAAACTGGTTTGCCTAGAAAAAATAACGGTTAATAACGTTATTTTTAAAATGTTTCTTTGCCTATAATAATAATAATAGCCTAATAATAATAATAATAAAGTACAGCGTTTTCTACTCAAAAACAGAAAAGAAAAATAATTTTAGTATCTTAACCCACTGCGCTTAATCACAGCCAATACAGCATCATCTTTTCTAGATTTTGGCCAAATTATAGGCTACTAAACAAAAAAAAAAAAATCTGTTAACGCTTTAAAGACATTAAAGTATTTTTTAAGATATTTAAAAATGTTTGCTGCATTGTGGAAAAAAATGCTACTCGTATAAAATTGCATTTTGAGATGGAAATAAAAAACAACATAAGTCGCGTAGGCTAACGTCGCATTTTATTATTAGGCTACATTCAGAAATAATGTGCTAAAATGCCGGTAAAGCAAAATATTTACAAACATTATAAACACCATATATATATATATATATATATATATATATATATATGGTATGTAAATGAAAGTATTTACGTCTTTCAATGTCAAAATGTCATGTTTAATGCAATGTGTTGCTGCTGCTTTTTAACGAATAGGCCTAGTGAAATTTACTAGGAATTTGTAAGTGTGAATTGTTTCAAACAGGGTTTCTGCATGTTTGGTGAAGCTGAATGTACACTAGTCAACATCTGAAGTGGATCAAAACCTTTCATCAAGGTTGTCCTAAAACCTAAATGAGTTCTTGTCTTAGGAGAACTTTGAACTTTTTTTTTTGATGATCCACTTCAAATGTTGGCTACTGTAATGTTTTTAGAGACATTTTTCAAACTGAAGGGAACACAATACATCATTATATTCTCTAAATGTAAATGTGTAAAATGAGTTGTATTTGAAAGTACAACCTACAAGCATTTTCCATTAATTTGTTATAAAATTGACAGATTTGTGACCTTTTAATACATTTTGCAGTGTGATATTCTTGTAATTTGTCCTGTTCCTCAGTATATTTATATACATGTCTAAAATGTAATTAAAAAAAAAGTAGTTGAAAGGGCAAATAATTATTTTATTCCCCATTGACAGATATGTGTTGATGTTTTTAGCACAGACCAGCTAAATGTGTAAATTTTTTCCAAGACATTTTTCATTTGCATGTGATTTAAGGATGTTTAAATATTTATATTGGATATCAAAAAAGCTGAGGAAGAGATTTTTTGCAATGCATGCAATTTAGAATGCCATGACCAGTTCTAAAGAGTGACATGATGTTGTGTGTGTCTGTGTGTCTCAGCATCAGCAGCTGGATGGGGAGCCCGTGTCGGATCTGCAGGCGTTCATCATGCAGTGTAAAGATCCTCCAGAATCGGGCTGCTTCAGTGCGGATGAGAGCAGCAGCGGTGGATGTCTGATGTGCTGCTGCTCACGCAGGTCAGCAGACCACACATAAATACACACATCGTGAATGCATTAGTTATATGCCAGAAATCTTTTCATGAATAATCAGTGTGTGAATGTCAGTTGTAGCTGCAAATTGACGTAGATTTGTGTTCAGGTGTGTTGATTTGGGAATAGGAAGGGCAAAATTAGCCATTTACTTTCAGAAAGAGTATACAATTTTTGTTTGTTTGTTTGTTGTTGTGTCAGATAATTTCAAATATGAATGTTGTGGGAAAATGTAGCTCTTAGGTGTTTGTAAAGTAAAAAGGGAAAAAAATCTATCTGTCTGTCTATCCATTTATCGATTTATGTATTGATATATTTGTGTATTTTTTGACTGATTTATTTATTGATGTATTAATTATGTCTTTCTGTCTTTATATATTGTGTAGCTGTGTCTGTCTGTCTGTCTATCCATTTATTGATTTATGTATTGATATATTTGTGTATTTTTTGACTGATTTATTTATTGATGTATTAATTATGTCTTTCTGTCTTTATATATTGTGTAGCTGTGTCTGTCTGTCTGTCTATCCATTTATTGATTTATGTATTGATATATTTGTGTATTTTTTGACTGATTTATTTATTGATGATTAATTATTTGTCTTTCTGTCTTTATATATTGTGTAGCTGTGTCTCTATCTATCTGTCTGTCTGTCTGTCTGTCTCGATCTATCTATCTCTGTCTGTCTGTCTGTCTCTGTCTGTCTATCTATCTATCTCTGTCTATCTCTGTCTGTCTGTCCGTCCATTTATTGATTTATGTATTGATATATTTGTGTATTTTTTGACTTATTTATTTATTGATGTATTAATTATTTGTCTTTCTGTCTTTATATATTGTGTAGCTATGTCTCTATCTATCTATCTATCTGTCTGTCTGTCTCGATCTATCTCTGTCTGTCTGTCTGTCTGTCTGTCTGTCTGTCTATCTATCTATCTCTGTCTATCTCTGTCTGTCTGTCCGTCCATTTATTGATTTATGTATTGATATATTTGTGTATTTTTTGACTTATTTATTTATTGATGTATTAATTATTTGTCTTTCTGTCTTTATATATTGTGTAGCTGTGTTGTACTTTTTTTCCCTGTTTTAATGTCATGTTGGTGTGTTTGTGCTGCAGGACACACGGCTCTGATGAGGACACAGACTGAACATGAAGTCTTCTGTGATTGGGATGAGTGGCATGTATGTAAGTTTGGATTGAAAGTGAGAATATGTGTTTGTTTGGAGATGAAGTGTATATAAATATACAAAAGAGAAACGGCAGAGTAGATTATATGCTTATATGCTGAGAAAGGCATTTAGGAAAGAAGATGTATAGTATTTTGTATTAGAAGTAGTTTGTTGACATGCAATTATAAGTAGATGAAGTTGTACTAGTGGGCAAAGACACCTGTTTGAAAGCAGTTATTTCCTACTGAATTCGCATATCACCTTGTAACATTCAGCTGTTTGTTTTTATTGAAATATATTTGGAGCTGGTCTTACTGTTATCAATGTATTATATTGTTGTTTGTGTAGATAAAAGCACCTTTTGCTTGATTAAGAGAAGTTTGCGGTAGTCGTGTTTTATTGTTGAGCTCTTGACTTGAGAGAAATACAGTGTACAGTAATGAGTTTATACTAGCAACATGTTGCTTAACTGCTAGTGAGACCAAGTGATTGAAATGTGACCAAACTACCTGTTTACGTTGTGGCAAGTTCTTAAAGGGGAAAAAAGTAGACGAGTAAGGTTAGTGTAAGTTATGCAGCGGATTGTTTATAGAGGCATGAAGAAAGTATGTTCTAAAGAATTAGAATATACATGGTTTGTTGTCTGTCTGTCTCTATTAAAGCAATAAGCCCCAAGAAGCCGTGGTTTACAGTGAATTTATAACAGCTAAGGCAATCAGAATCAAGGACCAGAACTCTCCGCTTTATAAAATTGTATTGATCATGGTCATTTTAGAGTATCATCAGTTAAGTCAACATAAGATGAGACGTAGTAGGAAGAAAGGAGTAATACTAATTAGTGGTCGACCGATATAGGTTTTTTTTGACAGCCGATGTCGATGCCGATAACTTGGAAAGCAGGGTGGCCGATATAATTTTATTTGATTTAATATTTAAGAAATTTGAAATAATTTGAAAATGGATTAAAAAATAAATGTGTAAAATAACTTTTTAAATAAAGCCAAGGTAACACTCATTTTACATACAAAACACAGTGAAAATGACATTAATATGATATTGGGCAAAAATGTTTTTTTCAACAAAAGACGGTCAAAAGCACTGCAAGCCTGTGAACAGTGATTTGCAAGCGAAAACAACCGTTTAAAGAACTGCAAAACGGATTGACTGCATAGAACCAATCTGTATGTGTACAAAACTAACTGTTGCGAGGGGGAGGGCGGGGCCACCACCTTCTTGTAGCCAATCAAATGAGGCTCATACAGTAAAAAAATAAAAGTTTAAAATAATTAAAACATGATATTTTATAAGTTGTGTACCATTAGGCTATGTGTTCATACTGAATT
>NW_015549935.1:24512-34011 GCF_001515605.1 Sinocyclocheilus anshuiensis
GGATTTTACAAAATATTACTAAAATATTTATCTCTAACTTATTCACCATTTATCATCTGTAACACTATCGTGTAACCACTAGATGGCTGTTTGGCTCTCTCTATATAAACATGACTGTGTTCCCTATAGTGGCTGGGAACTTTGGATTTTCACATAGTTACTTGTATTTGGATATATTTTTAGACATTATTAAAGACATATTTATCAGTTTTTGCATTAGTCAAATCTGGACACAAAGAAAGCATTTTGTTACTCATTCTTGCTTCATATAATAGCTTGATCAGTCACAGGAAAGTAATCAATATGCAAATCTTTTTGACATCATTCTACCTTCATAGATGTTCATTAGTCATTCAAAGATTTGTTTAAATTATATAAATGCGTATTTGCTGAATGCTGACGGCAAATGAGAAATTATTATTATAATGTTTGCCTTACTAACAATATAAAAGCAATCATTATAATACTTTTTGTATACATTTTAATTCCTTTGTTTAACAGTTCTATCTGATTATGAGACAGACTTCTGTCTGTGGACAGAACTGTTAACGAGGACAGCGAACAAGAGGGACAATGTGAGCACTGTGTGTTCAGGCGCTGCCGCTCTCAGCGCAGTCAAAATCAAAGTCCCGCCATGAACGCATTGGCCAAACAGAAAAACTTATCAGCCGATGCCGATATTTGCCAAATATCAGCCGATATATCGGTCTTGGCGATATATTGGTCGACCACTAATACTAATAATAGTTGCGTTTGTTGTTGTAGTTGTTATGGCTAAATGTTTGCTCTGAATATATGTGAAATGATAATGTAATAATATTTGTTGTTTGATAGTACTTTGACTTTGAGATTTGGAAGAGCATGAGCCTGTGTTTAGGTGAATTTCTTGATAAAGCGCAGCTTGAGGTAAGCGATGATGAGGAAGATGAGAGTCATGATTCCCAGAGCCAAATGATTCTGCCACAAACCCCAAGTTGAGTAGTCGATGCCCTGTTCGCTCAGAAAGTCCTTGCCTGTTGAACAGCTGCAATGAGAAATGATGAGAACATGATCAAAAGTAGTTACGTGTGTGTATATACTCAATTGCAGAAGCATGTAGTAGGATTGCATGGTGGAATGTAGTGGAATGAGCTTGTTTTGGCCTCTAAAGTGAGTGATAGTGCAAATGCAATGGAGCAGCTGTAGCTGATATTGATAGAGGGCTCGTATTGGCTGTGGGAATGTGATTGACGAGGTGTTGCAGCTGTGATGCTTGAGAGAAGCAGTATTTCAGAAGGCATAGTGGCTGGAGCGGCAGCCCTTGTGGGAAGACCTACGAGTGTAAAGACCTGCGACTCTACCGAGCAACATCTCTGTGAGTCTGCTCTCTCTACTTTCCCCTTCTTCCTTTCAGTCTTGCTTCTTCACTAACACCAAGTTTCTCTCTGATGCTTCATTCATGCTGCACTTCAGAAAAGGCTCTACAGCTATGCTGTTCTCCCACAACAACAATGCACATGTAATCCTTTGATGCTTGGACGTCTTGGACACATTTGCTTTCTTGCCACATCTTTTTCTCATTACAGCCTTGGAAACTCATGCACTTCACACAAACCTACTCTAACACACACCTGGCCTTCCTATGCAGCTATTGTTTCCCGCTCATAAATGAAGGCCTTGATTAGCCGCTCAAGTGAGTTTCATTGCCTCACTTATTTTAGTAGCATTGACACACTTTATACGAGTTCTGGCTCCGATTTTCTTTTCCGTTCCATTCTTAGCTTCTCTGCTTTCACGTTCTTTTTACTCTGTTCTCACAATTTTCTGTGCATTTGTCTTTTTACATGTCTACATACAGACTTGCAAATATACTTAAGTAAAGCTGAAATACAAATGAAACTGCCGCCCTCAGATGCCCTTCTTTTTATATTCACATTGCTCTTTTCAAGTAACACCAGTCTCTCGCATTGTCATTTCTCAAACACACTTTCTGCAGTATGTATTTCAAGTAACAAATGCTACTCATATGCAGCTACATACTCACACTTGTATTTCTAGGCCACTTGTGTTCCTCATGTCACACAGGGTGAGGCCAATGAACTCATTGATTTCCACAGCCTGCAAACACATTCATCATCAACATCAGCCACAACTACGCATTATCGTTCACTAAAACAATAAACCTAAAATTAATTTACTAATAACAAAAAATATACTAAACCTACACAAATGTTTCTCAGCTTTTACCTACTGTCTTAACATAACTACAACTGCCACCCACATTCATGTACACTACACTTCTATATACATACAAAACTTTCTACATTTCATGCAAATCAAACACTCCAGGAGAACATGGACACTTTAACACCCACAACAAGACCGTAATGAGGAATACTGAGATACTTCAACCAGTTCAACCAGTCAGCCACACTGGGGAGGTTCACCAGCAGCCCCGAGAAGATCTGAACACACGGAGAAATAAGACTAAATATTACAGCTAACACTTTTTATGTCACCATGATTATACACCCAAACTATGCAAACACATTGAATGACACATTTAGAACACTACATAATACAACTGTCCTTTACTGTTATAATTACACAATTATTTATATAGATATACTGTATATAACTACACACATGTACATATTTACACAGATTTAAATAATTTAATTAATTTTATTTATGCATTTAGCAGACGCTGTTATCCAAAGCGACTTACAGTGCATTCAGGCTATACGTTTTTTTTTTACCAGTATGTGTGTTCCCTGGGAATCGAACCCACAACCTTTTGTGCTGCTAACGCAATGCTCTACCACTGAGCCAATATTTTCATTCATAAATGTCGGAGTACTCTGTTTTCACCTCTCTGCAATGAACACATCTTGGTTACATAATGTAACCCTTGTTCTGCACCCTTGCATGAGGGAAATAACATTTCTATTTCCTCCTTCAGGGAATACAAATTACAAGGGGCTTACTAGGAAGCCAAAAAAGGTGTCCCAACATTCTCACAATACTTGATTGAGCAATCACTGGGGTGTGCACACACATCCATATATGAATGTAAAACATGCCAGTCAGCCAATACCTGAAGCTCCCCAACCCTCTTGATGGATGTGAGCACAACCAGGAGCACTGTCTTAAATGACAGGAACTTGACCTTGATTGAGTCAAACTGCTCAAAGGAGGGTTCGCTGTAGTCCTGCAAAAACCATGAGGCACAATCTGGTGGGATTTAATCTCACACAACATGATCATCAGGTCATGCTTCCCCCCAAGGATCTTCCATCCACTGCACTGGAATTTGCCACAATGGCCGAGACATACACTTTCAAAGTGGAGGAGGACAGCCTCTGCTCCGACTTTTCTTGCAGGAAGGAAAGCACAGCACTGACCAGGCATCTTTGGGGGTCCTCTCAACAAGAAGCACACCAATCAACAAACAGACTCCACTTCAGAGCATAGGCCTGCCTAGTAGAGGAGGCTCTAGTCTGAGTGATAAGGGCCTTTCGCACCGCGGGAACCTTTTCATAGTACCAGAACTAATTGTGGAACTACCCACTTTTTGGCGTTTTCGCACCGCCGGAACTGGGTGCGATTTTAGTACCGGACTGCCTTTTTCGAGAACCAAATTAGCTCCTACTCCGGAGCAGGGTCTAACCAGAGAAAGGAAAACTTGAAATCACATCATATGACCCCCTTTAATTAATTTCACTCTAATCTACACTGGGTTGCTTGAACAGATAACAAATATAACAACTGCTCTCTATGTAAAAATAATTACATTAATTATTGCAAATACTGATGATAACCCTTAACCATGGTACACTCACAGCCTCATGTAAAATAGTGTTTTGTGTGTGTGTGTTTCTTTACCATCATGAACACAAATATCATGTTAATGACGATGTTAGCGATGGCCACCACCGTCTGATCAGCGGAGATGGCCAGAGTCATGGACGTGGCTGTGTACGACACCAGAACGATAGAGAACAGGAAGATGAAGAAGGCCTCGGCCGTTGACTTCAGACCTGCACAGGAAACACAAACACATCAGACTGCATGTTTCATATCAGACAATCATGAACGATGGCAATGTGTGTCTGACCGATCATCCAGTACACCACGCAGCTGAAGATGATGGCCGGGATGGTGCGCAGAGTCAGGACGTCAGACAGGATCTTAGACAAGAAGTACACCGAGACTCTGTAGTATCCGCTGATGTACTCGTGCCTGAGGACACGCCCACCATAACAACATCATCAATCAATCAATCAATCAATCAAATTACAATCACAACGTTAACTGCACATAAAATATCACTAATCACATTCACAAGACAATCTTAACATAAAATTATGTTTAACTCATATTTTCTTTTCTTACGTTAGAACAAAACAAATTAAGATTACCTCCAACTTGTCTTAAATCCCCAAAGGTAAAATGTTCTATGATTTCAATAGGTTATTTCAAACTGATTGTTGTAATTAAGCATTACAAAATAAACTAGATAAAAAAGTTAGTCAAGACAAACTTTAGGTTGGCTTGAGAAAGCCTAGCCTGAAAGTTTAAAGCAGTTGTAAAAGCCTGAAGTTTGAAAATTTAGATGCATTAGCACGTTACTAGCATGTAGCTAGCATGTTTCTAACATGATTATCATTTTATTAGCATGATTAGCAAGTAACTAGCATGTCACTACCATGTTTCTAACATGATTAGCATGTTATTAGCACATTGCTAACATGATTAGCACACTACTAGCATGTTGCTAGCATGATAGCAAGTGACTAGCATTTTTCTAGCATAATTAACAAGTTACTAGCATGTTTCTAACCTGATTAGCATGTTACTAGCATGTTGCTAGCATTATTTGCATGTTACTAGCATGTTGCTAGCATGATTAGCAAGTTACTAGCATGTCGATAGCATGTTTCTAGCATTATTAGCATGTTACTAGCATGTTGCTAGCATTATTAGCATGCTACTAGCATGTTAGTATGTTTTTAACATGATTAGCATGTCTCTAGGATAGATAGATTAGAAATATTAGATGAGTTTGATTGAGTTTAAATGGATTAGAAATAGTACATAGAAGGGAAGCTTGACGTCATGTTGACGTCAACATGAAACGACTTGGGATTCGTTTTAAAAACGACTCGTTTCAATGATTCAGAGTCGACTCTTTCTTTTGAGAGACAATAACTTTATACACGTGCACTTTCAGAGCACTTTCAGATTTAAAACTTTGCAGGATGTTTTCATTCACTTAGAGCTGTGTTCCACACTGCATGAAAGGTCATTTTCAAAAATCCATAATAGGGGCACTTTAAACCAAACATCATGAAAATCATTCAGTATTTTTTTCAAAGGAAGAACCAGTTTTTGAACTCGTGTGTGTGTGTGTGTGTGTGTGTGTGTGTGTGTACTCACACAAATAGTTTCCTCTCAGTGATGAAGAGTTCAGCTGAGGAAATAGAACTAAAGCACTGATTGGTGGTGATGAAGAAGAGCGCGCCCATCCTGAAACACACATACACTGTTAGTGGACAGCCAAAGGGAGTTTTACAAAATATATTACACATGCACAAAGTTGCACCAAAGTATTATTCAGTAAATTATATTTGAAAACACTACGGCTAAAGAGATGCAGCTTCTGTTCATCAGATCTGAACACTGAATCAATTCTAATTCAAGCAGAAATGATTCTTCTCACAGAAATACTGCGTTTTCATACCTGTTCTGAATGCCGCTCGAATTCTTCTTCACTCCAAAAAATATGGCTCCAACAACCAGAGCCAGTAAAATCATCACCCCCATCTGTAGAAAAAACACTCCGATAAATATAGAAATATCAGCTTACATGTAAAACTTCATCTTTATTTCAATACTCTAATATATAAATATATACATTCTTTAAACATATATACACACACACACACACACACACACACACACACATATATATATATATACATACATTTTATGACATTTAATGACAAAAATAAAAGTACATTAAATAATTTCAATATATTTACTGTTTTACTTTAAAACACCAGCAAAATCATCTCAAATATATTAAATTAATTGAACAGTTCAGCTGATTATGGCATAATTGATATACAGTAAATGTTCTCTGCATAATTCAAGGAATCTAACAAGACCAGTCTTATAAGAAGAAAAACTTTTTATAAGCTATTTCTTGACATTTCATTATTATTAATGGTTAATGGCTTCATATTAATAGTTAATAGTCATAGGTGGCGCTGTTGTCAAATTGATGTGGTGTGACTATGGCTCTTATAACACACACCAAGTTTGGTTTGAATACATTAAAGCGCTGCAGATATATAGCCTCTCGTCTGTTTTGGTGTACTCTTCGTCAAATTCGTACACGTGTTATTTGAGAACGGTTTGCCTAATAAACTTGAATTCTATAACTTTTTGCCAGCATGGTCTGAAGATGATCGGAGCCAATTTTGGTGAAAATCAGACAAACCATCTAATAAAAATATTAAAAAATAGGTTTTTAATAAAAAATTGCCAAAAAATCTTGACCTGTACATTTTTACAATTTTGGTGACCATTTCACTCTACGTGGGCCAAGGAATCAGAGGAAAACATTGCTCCTAAAATTTACAGTTCAAAAGTTATTAGCATAAACTGAGTGCAAATTTGAACTGTTGGTGGCGCTAGAGGGATTGAGTTACACACTCAAAACTAGCTATGGTTAATTTTGAGACTGTCCTCTATCTGTGTGCCAAATTTCATAACTTTCCCGCAAGCAGTTCTATGGGCTACCATAGGCTGTGTCCGAAAGCCTAGGCAGCTGACTTGCTGCCTTATGAGGCAATGACTTTGCAGGCAGCGTTTTTGCACGAAGGCACCTCACGAAAATGTTTTCGGATAAGCTTCTGAGGCAGCTTAATGGTTTAATGATCTACAACAAAATTGAACGAGTTTTTGTGATAACTAAACAAATATTAAATTATTATAATACTGATTTCCCGCTCAGCGTAACGGTTTAATGATCTACAACAAAATAGAATGAATTTTGGTGATAACTAAACGAATATTTATTTACTATAATACTGATTTCTCGCTAGAAATAACATCAAAAGTGCAAAAAGTTAGTCAGAAATATATATTTACACACAAACAACTTTCAGACGCCATCTTTATTTTTTAGCTCAACCGTCACGGAATGGAGCGCACAGGATTGTGGGATATCAAAGGCAGCGAAGGATACATCTATGCTGCCTTCAAAATTCGATCAGAAGAAGGTACCTCCGGAGACGGGAAGTAAAGCAGAATTTGTATTCGGACGTGCCTTGATGCCTTCCTGCCTTGGAATGCTGCCTCCGAAGGCAGAATTTTAGAGTTTTTGGATGCAGCCATAGACTTCCAGAGCAGAAGAAAGAAGAAGAAGAAGAGGAGGAGGAGGAGCACCAATGATTACACCTTTGGCGCTTGGATAATAGTATCTCAGTGATTCTAAAATAACAGTACTGTTATGTGTAGCTGAATTATTTAAATACTATCATAAAAACTATTATTTCAGCTCAAAGTCTGTGAATGCCTCATGTAGACGGTGGTGCTGACCTGAGCGAATGAGGTCTGTGGGTTCAGCATTAGGTTCCTGAAGGTTCTCCTGAGGACCCAGTTGAACTGGTGGCAGGAGGACGTGCTGTAGGTGATGGTTCTGGATTTGGGTCGTGTGCTGTACTCCTGTCCCTGAACGATTCGCTCCAGCTCGCTTTTGGTCTGTTTGTAGCTGGTGCTGTTCTTGTATTCTTCCACCAAACGGTCCTCGATGCCCTTCAGAGACGAACTCAGCTGCTCCTCGTCCAGTTCTGACACACGCAAACACATTTATAATCAGTCACACAAACGGTAGATAGAGTACCGCGGCTGATGGATGGACAGGATGATGGTGCGACCGCTGTTCACCATTCTGAACAAACCACAATGTCAATGTCATATTTCACCCCCAAAAAAACAGTTTTTTATTATTATTTTATTATTTTAAAATATAAAATTAAAAAAATACATATGCAAATTTATAAATAAAATGTATACAAAGTAATTAGTTATTATTACATTTAAAATTTAAATGTATAAACAATTTATATAAATACATTTATATAAAATGTAAATGAACGCCTCCCTGAAGGAGGGAACAGAGACGTTATGTCAACACTGACATTAGGGGTCTTACTTGAGAGCCCAATCACATCTGAGTAGTAAAAAAACAGGCCAATGAATATTGGTGAGTGGATTTTGCATGCCTAGTGGCATGCAAACGAATAT
Organism: Sinocyclocheilus anshuiensis; assembly: GCF_001515605.1. Classification (NCBI taxonomy): domain Eukaryota; kingdom Metazoa; phylum Chordata; class Actinopteri; order Cypriniformes; family Cyprinidae; genus Sinocyclocheilus; species Sinocyclocheilus anshuiensis. The sequence continues at coordinate 32,808 of NW_015549935.1, forward strand.
ATAAAACGACAGTGTGCATCCACTCAATCAAGTTTACGCTGAGGAGCCAAGACTGTGTTCCAGCCATTCAGCTGTGTAGTTCAAGGTTGTGGCAAGAGGGATGTAACATCTCCCCACCCTCTTGATGGAAGTGAGTGGGGTCTGGAGCGCTGTCTTCAGAGACAATATCTTAAACTTGACTGACACTAGAGGTCCAGAAAGGACCACTGAGAGATCCCATGAGAGGACAAGGTGCAGTCTTCCTCCTTATGTCTCTCAAGAACCTAATGATCAGGTCGTGTTTCCCATAGACCGGTCATCTACGCCATTGTGATGTGTTGCAATAGCAGCAACATGTACACTTTCAAGGTGGAGGGGACCGTCTCCGCTTCAGACTCTCTTGCAGAAAAGAAATCACAAGTGGGAGGACTCATGGGAAGTACAACTCCTCATGGGAAGCAAAACAGATCACTGAGTTGACTTCAAATCAGCTGGACCACCAGTCTCCTTTTCTCCTGGGAGGGTGAGCTGTTATTAGAGCATATCGACTGCATAAGGGACAGGCTGCATCGCCTTCCTGCTGGTGGTAGTTCTGCGGCCAATATGTTGGTTCTGGCCACACCGGAGCAGATGTAAAAGCCACAGGGGGATGACTTCAGCGACAGGGACTGGCCCTCGGCACAGGCAGTCCAACTCCTCCAGGATGGCACATCAATACGTGTCATTGCCAGAAGGTTTGCTGTGTCTCCCAGCACAGTCTCAAGAGCATGGAGGAGATTCCAGGAGAGAGGCAGTTACTCTAGAAAAGCTGGACAGGGCCGTAGAAGGTCCTTAACCCATCAGCAGGACCGCTATCTGCTCCTTTGTGCAAGGAGGAACAGGAGGAGTACTGCCAGAGCCCTGCAAAATGACCTCCAGCAGGCCACTGGTGTGAATGTCTCTGACCAAACAATCAGAAACAGACTTCATGAGGGTGGCCTGAGGGCCCGATGTCCTGATGATTTGCCATTGAACACCAGAATTGGCAGGTCTGTCCTTTTCACAGATGAGAGCAGGTTCACTCTGAGCACATGTGACAGATGTGAAAGGGTCTGGAGATACACCATCTGTCGTCTCATTAGGAGCATGCCCCGACGTTGTACAAATACAAACTACTATACAAACTTATACAAACTACTGAGTACCATTTTGAGTTGCTGCAATGAAATTTCAGCAAAATGGACTA